>NW_022322586.1:0-75 GCF_002776525.5 Piliocolobus tephrosceles | reverse complement strand
CCTGGGTGACAGAGCGAGACTCTGTCTAAAAAAAAAAAAAAAAAATTTAAGTGAGGCTATACTGTATATCAAAAC
>NW_022322585.1:6066-6141 GCF_002776525.5 Piliocolobus tephrosceles | reverse complement strand
GTTTTGATATACAGTATAGCCTCACTTAAATTTTTTTTTTTTTTTTTTAGACAGAGTCTCGCTCTGTCACCCAGG
>NW_022322585.1:150-5966 GCF_002776525.5 Piliocolobus tephrosceles | reverse complement strand
TTTTGAGACAGAGTCTCGCTCTGTCACCCAGGCTGGAGTACAGTGGTGCAATCTCGGCTCACTGCAAGTTCCACCTCCAGGATTCACGCCATTCTCCTGCCTCAGCCTCCAGAGCAGCTAGGACTACAGGCGCCCGCGACCATGCCCGGCTAATTTTTTTTTTTCTGTATTTTTAGTAGAGACGAGGTTTCACTGTGTTAGCCAGGATGGTCCCAATCTCCTGACCTTGTGATCCACCCACTTCGGCCTCCCAAAGTGCTCGGATTACAGGTGTGAGCCACCATGCCCGGCCAACCTCACTTAAATATTTTATTCAGTGAATCACATTAATTTAGGAACGGTGATATTTTGTAAATTATTTTTTAAATGAAGTTTTAAAATGGAGTTAACTTGAAACACAGCAATCAATGGTATAGGTACAGATAGTAACACTAAAGACGGTGTCAGGAGAAAGCATGGGCTAGTAAAGAGGCAAAAAAAGAACAATGGATTACAGGTCTCTGCACCTAGCTTCCTAAGGGGCTGTCTCCTGTTCCTCGTACCTCTAAAAACAGGCTCCCTTAGCTGGCAATACTGTGTTCGTTATAAGGGCAGCTGGCAGTGTCACGGTTATCGTATCTCTCAATGTTGACTAAGTGTCTGGCAAATATTAGGTGCCCAAGCTTTGGACGAATAATAACTGCAAAGAAAGTTTACTCAATATGCAAATAACCATAAATATCATAATTTTCTAAATTCAGCCATTTGCCAGTAGACCTACAGAATTTAAATTATCATCATGAAAATCCAGCAAAAACTACTATTAGGGACAGAGATCCTGCCCAACTCATCTTTATATCCCAAATAGTGTAGAAAACAATGCCTAATAGACAATAAAAACTCACTATAGTTAATTTATTCGATGGTGACAGCTATTATCAGAAACTTGAAGCTGTCTACAAAAGAGCCGCTAAAAGAGGAATCAGTATCTATCTATGTTTTTCAGTGGGAGAGGATTGCCAGGGCAAGAATTATAGGAAGATGTTTTACTCAGAGAAGAAATTAAGAACTACTACAGCAGCCCAACAATACAATGTTCAAACACAGGCTGGAGGAGACACCACCAGGAATGTTATACTTGAGGGAGGTTGATGGCATCTTGAGGTCTTTCAATTTCAAAATTCTATGGCTTCATTTCAAGGTCACAGATCAATACAAAACCACCTAACAATTCAAATGGCTGTAATTTACACTATGCATTTTTTTTTAGAAGATGTCTTACCTTTTTCATGAAACTTGTGTCTTGTCTACAAATTTTTTCTCTTTTTATCTTTAGGTCAGCTACATCTGGTATTATTCTAGAGACAATCAATATATCATTTTTAATGAATAGCACATTTATTTACAATATCACATCTTATATGGAAACCTGTATTTACACTTAAGAGTTTGATAAGCCTGTAATACTACTGAATTGCTTCTGAAGAGTACATATGTGCCCTCTAAAAATTTGCTATCTTAAAATATATTGATTAAATTATCTCAATACCAATTAAATAAAATTCTGGATTAATAAAACCTGAACATGCTAGATTTTTAAAAATCACAATACTTACATACACTAATTTAGCAATTTAAAAACATTATCATTAGATCCATTTCAAAATGGCATATTACCTGATCCCTCGAAGCTTTGCCCTATTGTCATGGCGATCCATGAGATTATGCATTACTTCCAAGACCAACTGTCTCAGTTCATAGTCTTCCATGAGAGATGGTGATAACAAAGGATCCAGGAAAGACCCTGGAAGTGCAGTAACAATCGTCTTTGCTTTGTATCCAGAAGTCACCTGATTATCGGGAAGAAAACAAACAATTTTGTCACGAGTCCTTTTTTTGTATAAGAACCATAACCTGAGGAAAGAAAATATGCACAGAAGCCTGCAGAGAAGACATAAAGGAAATGTGCAAAGTAATGAAGGATTTTGGCTGGGCGTGGTGGCTCACGCTTGTAATCCCAGCACTTTGAGAGGCGGAGGAGGGTGGATCAGGAGATCAGAAGATGGAGACCACCCTGGCTAACACGGTGAAACTCCATCTCTACTAAAAAATAAAAAAAAAAAATTAGCCAGGCACAGTGGCGGGCACCTGTAGTCCCAGCTACTTGGGAGTCTGAGGCAGGAGAATGGCCTGAACCTGGGAGGCGGAGCTTGCAGTGAGCCGAGATCGCGCCAATGTACTCCAGCCTGGGCGACAGAGCAAGGCTCCGTCTCAAAAAAAAAAAAAAAGTAATGTAGGATTTTGCTGAATTTACAAAAACATCATTCATAAGGAGAACAAAGTTAATAACAGCATACATTTACCACGTGTTAGGCATGATTCTAAGCACTGCATATGTGTTAACTTTTTCCTCACCATATCCCTGTAAGGTAGACCCTAGTGAATCTCATTCATAAGGGGAAACTGAGGCTCAGAGAAGTTAAGGTTAGTACGAAACAGATATAAGGAGCTTAGGTGACAAACAGTAAAAGTAAGACCTGCAAATTTTAAATTTAAGTTTGCAAATTATTCTCTCATTTTAAATTAGGCAGTTGGTTAATGGGAATACATTTTCATTTTGGGAAGTTGTACTTAGTTACTTGATTGACGTTTTTTTTTTGAGACAGAGTCTCGCTCTATCACCCAGGCTGGAGTGCAGGGGCGTGTGGTCTCTGCTCACTGCAAGCTCCGCCTTCCAGGTTCAGGCCATTCTCCCGCCTCGGCCTCCCGAGTAGCTGGGACTACAGGCGCCTGCCACCATGCCAGGCTAATTTTTTTATTTTTAGTAGAGACGGGGTTTCACCGTGTTAGCCAGGATGGTCTCGATCTCCTGAACTCGTGATCCACCCGCCTCGGCCTCCCAAAGTGCTGGGATTACAGGTGTGAGCCACTGTGCCCAGCTGCTATTAAACATCTTAAGCATACCACATAGATATTCATTCAGTTGACTATATGGTATAATCAGGATGGCAAGGCAAAATAATTTACTCAGTGAATTTGTCTAATATAAATAAAGGCTTAGGATCAAATTAAATTGCAGGTGGGAGATCTCAACATATTTACAGGATTATAAACATATATGGAATACTTAACATTTACATTCGGGCATTTATTATAGGATGGAGGTAGTTTTATAAGTCAGCTGGGAAACCGGTGGGACAGCTGTCTACCCATCCGGGAAATTCATACCACATATAAACATAAACTACAGATTAAAGTTCTAAATATAGAGAGCTAAAATTTTAAAACTGCTATAAGAAAATACAAACAATAGTGTTTATATCATCAGAGGAGGAATGGAGTTCTTATATAAGATACAAATGAAAAAGTCCAAAACATATAGAACAAACTGATAAATCTGGTTATATTAGAATTCAAAACTTCTATATGATAAGGGCCATAAACAGAATTAAAAAGAATTAAAAATAAAACCATACGAGGTACTTCTGCACTTAGGTATGAGACAGTCCATTTAAAAAATGAGATCATGTATAGTAAACATTTCTAGGATACATCTAAAAGATACTGATTTCGAAAGGATACATATGTGCTAGCAATGGTTGAATCAAATGTTGTACAATTGCTAGAAAATAACCAGAGGATCTTTCATTCCGGGTATACTTTTCCTTTTCAGCTATTGATAGCCACTTCAAATTTTAAATGGCAAATATTCATTTTAATGAATTATTTTACCAATCAGAAGCAATTAGTTGGTCAGTATGAGAAAGAATTAGCATAATATGTTGAAAGAACTTTGGATTTCAAATCTGAGTTCTGTTTTTCAGCCCAGCGACTTTGGTGGACCTCATCAACTCCTTCTACTCACAGTCTCTGAGCCCAGGTATCTCATCTATAAGATGGCAATAGTTTCTGCCCTCTGTATGTTTCATCATTATGAAGATCAAACACAATGACAGAAGAAGTGAGAAATAAATATATTTTTTACAGGATAATCTTTAAAATGAAGAACATAATAAAATACTAACCATAAACAGTAACCTCCTTAAGAAAAGAAAGGTTGTAACATGAAGCTATTCAATTAATGCTTACAGTAATTTAAGGTGAAGTGTGTCCTTTGTCTTAAATGCCTTACCATAAGCAAAGATCTCAGCAACATTATCTGAATCCTCCTGGTTCCCAAATCCCTAAAATATACAAAAAGCTGGAATTATTATACTAATTAGCATTTGTATTACTTCATTTACTCCAATTACTGATTTTAAAATTCTATTCTTATTGGCTAAATAGATTTTATTTTTATAACAGTTTTAAGTCATGGCTCACTTTACATGCCAAAGTAAAATTCATGTGAATTAAAACTATTATCTTTAAAAATATCAAAGTAAAAAATTTGTTATTGGCTCTCAAAACAGTCCTATGCGTGTGATGACAAGAAAATTTAATCATATAAACAGACAACTAAACAACCCAAATTAAAAGACATTTTACATTGGAGAAAATAACTACTACAAACATAGCTGATGAGTATAATTTCTCTTTAACAAATATGAATAAACAGGTAAGAACAATTTTTAAAAATAACAAATTAATGGTCAAAGAAATGTAAGTCGAATAAGATACTATTACTTCCTTGTTAAATTAAAAAAACAAAAACATTCACAAACAAAAACTTTAGCATGTTATAAAACCAAATAAAATGTATAAAATAAGGGGGTCAGAGCACATAATCTTTAAAATCACTTTCAGTTCTAAAATTCTAGGAATAAGCCACCATTTCTGATATACTGATACTAATTTTTAGAATTTATACAGGAAACTTGAAGCTTAACCCTGAATGTGTATGCACACACACACAATGTCCAGGCCAAACAATTTCTAAAGATGGAAAAATCTCAGAATTTATAAGCTGAAAATGATTCTAAAGGCCTAAAAATGTTAATTCAATTGCTTCGCAATCTACTGTCATAATACTACTAACTGCTTTCCATAGGAATTTTATTACTAATGATTTTTAAAAAAACAAAACTTAAACATTTTCTAGATTTCATTAGGATAAAATGTAATTCAAGATTAAGTTCAAATTTACAGTCTGAGAACATACCCTAGTTGACTGATATCCAAAGTATGGGTAGATGTTCCAAAAACAGGTACTTTCCCCATAATGAACATCATGATTTCTGACCTCTGATAATCTGGTAGGTTACTTCCAAAAAATCCTATGAAAGTATTAAGATAAATTTTAGAAATTGAAAAAATCTACTTTTCCATGTAATACAAAATTATTTTTAGCCAAAGTTTTCAACATATGGTAAAACAATCACTGACAAGTCTGTGTGCTACATGTAACATTAAAGGATATTACAATTTCATTTGCACAAAATCATTTAGTTAGGTACAATATAAACTGTGTATAATGGACTGATAGATAAAATGATAAATATATCAAAGTCTTTTTTATATAATTATAACAGTGACAAACCAGCACTGACTTGAGTTGACTGGAGTTTTAGAAAAAGGAAAAATATTGCCCGGGTGTGATGGCTTACACTTGTAATCCCAATACTTTGGGAGGCTGAGGCGGGCGGATCACCTGAGGTCGGGAGTTCGAGACCAGCCTGACCAACATGGTAAAATCCCATCTCTACTAAAAACACAAAATTAGGCAGGCGTGGTGGCACATGCCTGTAATCCCAGCTATTCAGGAGGTTGAGGCAGGAGAATTGCTTGAAACTGGGATGTGGAGGTTGTGGTGAGCCAAGATCACACCACTGCACTCCAGCCTGGGCAACAAGAGCGAAACTCTGCCTCAAAAAAAAAAAAAAAAAAAAAAAAAAAAA
>NW_022322584.1:0-5849 GCF_002776525.5 Piliocolobus tephrosceles | reverse complement strand
TTTCCTTTTTTTTCTTTTCTATTTTTTTTTTTTTTTTTTTTTTTTTTGAGGCAGAGTTTCGCTCTTGTTGCCCAGGCTGGAGTGCAGTGGTGTGATCTTGGCTCACCACAACCTCCACATCCCAGTTTCAAGCAATTCTCCTGCCTCAACCTCCTGAATAGCTGGGATTACAGGCATGTGCCACCACGCCTGCCTAATTTTGTGTTTTTAGTAGAGATGGGATTTTACCATGTTGGTCAGGCTGGTCTCGAACTCCCGACCTCAGGTGATCCGCCCGCCTCAGCCTCCCAAAGTATTGGGATTACAAGTGTAAGCCATCACACCCGGGCAATATTTTTCCTTTTTCTAAAACTCCAGTCAACTCAAGTCAGTGCTGGTTTGTCACTGTTATAATTATATAAAAAAGACTTTGATATATTTATCATTTTATCTATCAGTCCATTATACACAGTTTATATTGTACCTAACTAAATGATTTTGTGCAAATGAAATTGTAATATCCTTTAATGTTACATGTAGCACACAGACTTGTCAGTGATTGTTTTACCATATGTTGAAAACTTTGGCTAAAAATAATTTTGTATTACATGGAAAAGTAGATTTTTTCAATTTCTAAAATTTATCTTAATACTTTCATAGGATTTTTTGGAAGTAACCTACCAGATTATCAGAGGTCAGAAATCATGATGTTCATTATGGGGAAAGTACCTGTTTTTGGAACATCTACCCATACTTTGGATATCAGTCAACTAGGGTATGTTCTCAGACTGTAAATTTGAACTTAATCTTGAATTACATTTTATCCTAATGAAATCTAGAAAATGTTTAAGTTTTGTTTTTTTAAAAATCATTAGTAATAAAATTCCTATGGAAAGCAGTTAGTAGTATTATGACAGTAGATTGCGAAGCAATTGAATTAACATTTTTAGGCCTTTAGAATCATTTTCAGCTTATAAATTCTGAGATTTTTCCATCTTTAGAAATTGTTTGGCCTGGACATTGTGTGTGTGTGCATACACATTCAGGGTTAAGCTTCAGGTTTCCTGTATAAATTCTAAAAATTAGTATCAGTATATCAGAAATGGTGGCTTATTCCTAGAATTTTAGAACTGAAAGTGATTTTAAAGATTATGTGCTCTGACCCCCTTATTTTATACATTTTATTTGGTTTTATAACATGCTAAAGTTTTTGTTTGTGAATGTTTTTGTTTTTTTAATTTAATAAGGAAGTAATAGTATCTTATTCGACTTACATTTCTTTGACCATTAATTTGTTATTTTTAAAAATTGTTCTTACCTGTTTATTCATATTTGTTAAAGAGAAATTATACTCATCAGCTATGTTTGTAGTAGTTATTTTCTCCAATGTAAAATGTCTTTTAATTTGGGTTGTTTAGTTGTCTGTTTATATGATTAAATTTTCTTGTCATCACACGCATAGGACTGTTTTGAGAGCCAATAACAAATTTTTTACTTTGATATTTTTAAAGATAATAGTTTTAATTCACATGAATTTTACTTTGGCATGTAAAGTGAGCCATGACTTAAAACTGTTATAAAAATAAAATCTATTTAGCCAATAAGAATAGAATTTTAAAATCAGTAATTGGAGTAAATGAAGTAATACAAATGCTAATTAGTATAATAATTCCAGCTTTTTGTATATTTTAGGGATTTGGGAACCAGGAGGATTCAGATAATGTTGCTGAGATCTTTGCTTATGGTAAGGCATTTAAGACAAATAAAGGACACACTTCACCTTAAATTACTGTAAGCATTAATTGAATAGCTTCATGTTACAACCTTTCTTTTCTTAAGTAAGTTACTGTTTATGGTTAGTATTTTATTATGTTCTTCATTTTAAAGATTATCCTGTAAAAAATATATTTATTTCTCACTTCTTCTGTCATTGTGTTTGATCTTCATAATGATGAAACATACAGAGGGCAGAAACTATTGCCATCTTATAGATGAGATACCTGGGCTCAGAGACTGTGAGTAGAAGGAGTTGATGAGGTCCACCAAAGTCGCTGGGCTGAAAAACAGAACTCAGATTTGAAATCCAAAGTTCTTTCAACATATTATGCTAATTCTTTCTCATACTGACCAACTAATTGCTTCTGATTGGTAAAATAATTCATTAAAATGAATATTTGCCATTTAAAATTTGAAGTGGCTATCAATAGCTGAAAAGGAAAAGTATACCCGGAATGAAAGATCCTCTGGTTATTTTCTAGCAATTGTACAACATTTGATTCAACCATTGCTAGCACATATGTATCCTTTCGAAATCAGTATCTTTTAGATGTATCCTAGAAATGTTTACTATACATGATCTCATTTTTTAAATGGACTGTCTCATACCTAAGTGCAGAAGTACCTCGTATGGTTTTATTTTTAATTCTTTTTAATTCTGTTTATGGCCCTTATCATATAGAAGTTTTGAATTCTAATATAACCAGATTTATCAGTTTGTTCTATATGTTTTGGACTTTTTCATTTGTATCTTATATAAGAACTCCATTCCTCCTCTGATGATATAAACACTATTGTTTGTATTTTCTTATAGCAGTTTTAAAATTTTAGCTCTCTATATTTAGAACTTTAATCTGTAGTTTATGTTTATATGTGGTATGAATTTCCCGGATGGGTAGACAGCTGTCCCACCGGTTTCCCAGCTGACTTATAAAACTACCTCCATCCTATAATAAATGCCCGAATGTAAATGTTAAGTATTCCATATATGTTTATAATCCTGTAAATATGTTGAGATCTCCCACCTGCAATTTAATTTGATCCTAAGCCTTTATTTATATTAGACAAATTCACTGAGTAAATTATTTTGCCTTGCCATCCTGATTATACCATATAGTCAACTGAATGAATATCTATGTGGTATGCTTAAGATGTTTAATAGCAGCTGGGCACAGTGGCTCACACCTGTAATCCCAGCACTTTGGGAGGCCGAGGCGGGTGGATCACGAGGTCAAGAGATCGAGACCATCCTGGCTAACACGGTGAAACCCCGTCTCTACTAAAAATAAAAAAATTAGCCTGGCATGGTGGCAGGCGCCTGTAGTCCCAGCTACTCGGGAGGCCGAGGCGGGAGAATGGCCTGAACCTGGAAGGCGGAGCTTGCAGTGAGCAGAGACCACACGCCCCTGCACTCCAGCCTGGGTGATAGAGCGAGACTCTGTCTCAAAAAAAAAACGTCAATCAAGTAACTAAGTACAACTTCCCAAAATGAAAATGTATTCCCATTAACCAACTGCCTAATTTAAAATGAGAGAATAATTTGCAAACTTAAATTTAAAATTTGCAGGTCTTACTTTTACTGTTTGTCACCTAAGCTCCTTATATCTGTTTCGTACTAACCTTAACTTCTCTGAGCCTCAGTTTCCCCTTATGAATGAGATTCACTAGGGTCTACCTTACAGGGATATGGTGAGGAAAAAGTTAACACATATGCAGTGCTTAGAATCATGCCTAACACGTGGTAAATGTATGCTGTTATTAACTTTGTTCTCCTTATGAATGATGTTTTTGTAAATTCAGCAAAATCCTACATTACTTTTTTTTTTTTTTTGAGACGGAGCCTTGCTCTGTCGCCCAGGCTGGAGTACATTGGCGCGATCTCGGCTCACTGCAAGCTCCGCCTCCCGGGTTCAGGCCATTCTCCTGCCTCAGACTCCCAAGTAGCTGGGACTACAGGTGCCCGCCACTGTGCCTGGCTAATTTTTTTTTTTTATTTTTTAGTAGAGATGGAGTTTCACCGTGTTAGCCAGGGTGGTCTCCATCTTCTGATCTCCTGATCCACCCTCCTCCGCCTCTCAAAGTGCTGGGATTACAAGCGTGAGCCACCACGCCCAGCCAAAATCCTTCATTACTTTGCACATTTCCTTTATGTCTTCTCTGCAGGCTTCTGTGCATATTTTCTTTCCTCAGGTTATGGTTCTTATACAAAAAAAGGACTCGTGACAAAATTGTTTGTTTTCTTCCCGATAATCAGGTGACTTCTGGATACAAAGCAAAGACGATTGTTACTGCACTTCCAGGGTCTTTCCTGGATCCTTTGTTATCACCATCTCTCATGGAAGACTATGAACTGAGACAGTTGGTCTTGGAAGTAATGCATAATCTCATGGATCGCCATGACAATAGGGCAAAGCTTCGAGGGATCAGGTAATATGCCATTTTGAAATGGATCTAATGATAATGTTTTTAAATTGCTAAATTAGTGTATGTAAGTATTGTGATTTTTAAAAATCTAGCATGTTCAGGTTTTATTAATCCAGAATTTTATTTAATTGGTATTGAGATAATTTAATCAATATATTTTAAGATAGCAAATTTTTAGAGGGCACATATGTACTCTTCAGAAGCAATTCAGTAGTATTACAGGCTTATCAAACTCTTAAGTGTAAATACAGGTTTCCATATAAGATGTGATATTGTAAATAAATGTGCTATTCATTAAAAATGATATATTGATTGTCTCTAGAATAATACCAGATGTAGCTGACCTAAAGATAAAAAGAGAAAAAATTTGTAGACAAGACACAAGTTTCATGAAAAAGGTAAGACATCTTCTAAAAAAAAATGCATAGTGTAAATTACAGCCATTTGAATTGTTAGGTGGTTTTGTATTGATCTGTGACCTTGAAATGAAGCCATAGAATTTTGAAATTGAAAGACCTCAAGATGCCATCAACCTCCCTCAAGTATAACATTCCTGGTGGTGTCTCCTCCAGCCTGTGTTTGAACATTGTATTGTTGGGCTGCTGTAGTAGTTCTTAATTTCTTCTCTGAGTAAAACATCTTCCTATAATTCTTGCCCTGGCAATCCTCTCCCACTGAAAAACATAGATAGATACTGATTCCTCTTTTAGCGGCTCTTTTGTAGACAGCTTCAAGTTTCTGATAATAGCTGTCACCATCGAATAAATTAACTATAGTGAGTTTTTATTGTCTATTAGGCATTGTTTTCTACACTATTTGGGATATAAAGATGAGTTGGGCAGGATCTCTGTCCCTAATAGTAGTTTTTGCTGGATTTTCATGATGATAATTTAAATTCTGTAGGTCTACTGGCAAATGGCTGAATTTAGAAAATTATGATATTTATGGTTATTTGCATATTGAGTAAACTTTCTTTGCAGTTATTATTCGTCCAAAGCTTGGGCACCTAATATTTGCCAGACACTTAATCAACATTGAGAGATACGATAACCATGACACTGCCAGCTGCCCTTATAACGAACACAGTATTGCCAGCTAAGGGAGCCTGTTTTAAGAGGTACGAGGAACAGGAGACAGCCCCGTAGGAAGCTAGGTGCAGAGACCTGTAATCCATTGTTCTTTTTTGCCTCTTTACTAGCCCATGCTTTCTCCTGACACCGTCTTTAGTGTTACTATCTGTACCTATACCATTGATTGCTGTGTTTCAAGTTAACTCCATTTTAAAACTTCATTTAAAAAATAATTTACAAAATATCACCGTTCCTAAATTAATGTGATTCACTGAATAAAATATTTAAGTGAGGTTGGCCGGGCATGGTGGCTCACACCTGTAATCCGAGCACTTTGGGAGGCCGAAGTGGGTGGATCACAAGGTCAGGAGATTGGGACCATCCTGGCTAACACAGTGAAACCTCGTCTCTACTAAAAATACAGAAAAAAAAAAATTAGCCGGGCATGGTCGCGGGCGCCTGTAGTCCTAGCTGCTCTGGAGGCTGAGGCAGGAGAATGGCGTGAATCCTGGAGGTGGAACTTGCAGTGAGCCGAGATTGCACCACTGTACTCCAGCCTGGGTGACAGAGCGAGACTCTGTCTCAAAAAAAAAAAAAAAA
>NW_022322583.1:0-5849 GCF_002776525.5 Piliocolobus tephrosceles | reverse complement strand
TTTTTTTTTTTTTTTTGAGACAGAGTCTCGCTCTGTCACCCAGGCTGGAGTACAGTGGTGCAATCTCGGCTCACTGCAAGTTCCACCTCCAGGATTCACGCCATTCTCCTGCCTCAGCCTCCAGAGCAGCTAGGACTACAGGCGCCCGCGACCATGCCCGGCTAATTTTTTTTTTTCTGTATTTTTAGTAGAGACGAGGTTTCACTGTGTTAGCCAGGATGGTCCCAATCTCCTGACCTTGTGATCCACCCACTTCGGCCTCCCAAAGTGCTCGGATTACAGGTGTGAGCCACCATGCCCGGCCAACCTCACTTAAATATTTTATTCAGTGAATCACATTAATTTAGGAACGGTGATATTTTGTAAATTATTTTTTAAATGAAGTTTTAAAATGGAGTTAACTTGAAACACAGCAATCAATGGTATAGGTACAGATAGTAACACTAAAGACGGTGTCAGGAGAAAGCATGGGCTAGTAAAGAGGCAAAAAAGAACAATGGATTACAGGTCTCTGCACCTAGCTTCCTACGGGGCTGTCTCCTGTTCCTCGTACCTCTTAAAACAGGCTCCCTTAGCTGGCAATACTGTGTTCGTTATAAGGGCAGCTGGCAGTGTCATGGTTATCGTATCTCTCAATGTTGATTAAGTGTCTGGCAAATATTAGGTGCCCAAGCTTTGGACGAATAATAACTGCAAAGAAAGTTTACTCAATATGCAAATAACCATAAATATCATAATTTTCTAAATTCAGCCATTTGCCAGTAGACCTACAGAATTTAAATTATCATCATGAAAATCCAGCAAAAACTACTATTAGGGACAGAGATCCTGCCCAACTCATCTTTATATCCCAAATAGTGTAGAAAACAATGCCTAATAGACAATAAAAACTCACTATAGTTAATTTATTCGATGGTGACAGCTATTATCAGAAACTTGAAGCTGTCTACAAAAGAGCCGCTAAAAGAGGAATCAGTATCTATCTATGTTTTTCAGTGGGAGAGGATTGCCAGGGCAAGAATTATAGGAAGATGTTTTACTCAGAGAAGAAATTAAGAACTACTACAGCAGCCCAACAATACAATGTTCAAACACAGGCTGGAGGAGACACCACCAGGAATGTTATACTTGAGGGAGGTTGATGGCATCTTGAGGTCTTTCAATTTCAAAATTCTATGGCTTCATTTCAAGGTCACAGATCAATACAAAACCACCTAACAATTCAAATGGCTGTAATTTACACTATGCATTTTTTTTTAGAAGATGTCTTACCTTTTTCATGAAACTTGTGTCTTGTCTACAAATTTTTTCTCTTTTTATCTTTAGGTCAGCTACATCTGGTATTATTCTAGAGACAATCAATATATCATTTTTAATGAATAGCACATTTATTTACAATATCACATCTTATATGGAAACCTGTATTTACACTTAAGAGTTTGATAAGCCTGTAATACTACTGAATTGCTTCTGAAGAGTACATATGTGCCCTCTAAAAATTTGCTATCTTAAAATATATTGATTAAATTATCTCAATACCAATTAAATAAAATTCTGGATTAATAAAACCTGAACATGCTAGATTTTTAAAAATCACAATACTTACATACACTAATTTAGCAATTTAAAAACATTATCATTAGATCCATTTCAAAATGGCATATTACCTGATCCCTCGAAGCTTTGCCCTATTGTCATGGCGATCCATGAGATTATGCATTACTTCCAAGACCAACTGTCTCAGTTCATAGTCTTCCATGAGAGATGGTGATAACAAAGGATCCAGGAAAGACCCTGGAAGTGCAGTAACAATCGTCTTTGCTTTGTATCCAGAAGTCACCTGATTATCGGGAAGAAAACAAACAATTTTGTCACGAGTCCTTTTTTTGTATAAGAACCATAACCTGAGGAAAGAAAATATGCACAGAAGCCTGCAGAGAAGACATAAAGGAAATGTGCAAAGTAATGAAGGATTTTGGCTGGGCGTGGTGGCTCACGCTTGTAATCCCAGCACTTTGAGAGGCGGAGGAGGGTGGATCAGGAGATCAGAAGATGGAGACCACCCTGGCTAACACGGTGAAACTCCATCTCTACTAAAAAATAAAAAAAAAAAATTAGCCAGGCACAGTGGCGGGCACCTGTAGTCCCAGCTACTTGGGAGTCTGAGGCAGGAGAATGGCCTGAACCCGGGAGGCGGAGCTTGCAGTGAGCCGAGATCGCGCCAATGTACTCCAGCCTGGGCGACAGAGCAAGGCTCCGTCTCAAAAAAAAAAAAAAAGTAATGTAGGATTTTGCTGAATTTACAAAAACATCATTCATAAGGAGAACAAAGTTAATAACAGCATACATTTACCACGTGTTAGGCATGATTCTAAGCACTGCATATGTGTTAACTTTTTCCTCACCATATCCCTGTAAGGTAGACCCTAGTGAATCTCATTCATAAGGGGAAACTGAGGCTCAGAGAAGTTAAGGTTAGTACGAAACAGATATAAGGAGCTTAGGTGACAAACAGTAAAAGTAAGACCTGCAAATTTTAAATTTAAGTTTGCAAATTATTCTCTCATTTTAAATTAGGCAGTTGGTTAATGGGAATACATTTTCATTTTGGGAAGTTGTACTTAGTTACTTGATTGACGTTTTTTTTTTGAGACAGAGTCTCGCTCTATCACCCAGGCTGGAGTGCAGGGGCGTGTGGTCTCTGCTCACTGCAAGCTCCGCCTTCCAGGTTCAGGCCATTCTCCCGCCTCGGCCTCCCGAGTAGCTGGGACTACAGGCGCCTGCCACCATGCCAGGCTAATTTTTTTATTTTTAGTAGAGACGGGGTTTCACCGTGTTAGCCAGGATGGTCTCGATCTCTTGACCTCGTGATCCACCCGCCTCGGCCTCCCAAAGTGCTGGGATTACAGGTGTGAGCCACTGTGCCCAGCTGCTATTAAACATCTTAAGCATACCACATAGATATTCATTCAGTTGACTATATGGTATAATCAGGATGGCAAGGCAAAATAATTTACTCAGTGAATTTGTCTAATATAAATAAAGGCTTAGGATCAAATTAAATTGCAGGTGGGAGATCTCAACATATTTACAGGATTATAAACATATATGGAATACTTAACATTTACATTCGGGCATTTATTATAGGATGGAGGTAGTTTTATAAGTCAGCTGGGAAACCGGTGGGACAGCTGTCTACCCATCCGGGAAATTCATACCACATATAAACATAAACTACAGATTAAAGTTCTAAATATAGAGAGCTAAAATTTTAAAACTGCTATAAGAAAATACAAACAATAGTGTTTATATCATCAGAGGAGGAATGGAGTTCTTATATAAGATACAAATGAAAAAGTCCAAAACATATAGAACAAACTGATAAATCTGGTTATATTAGAATTCAAAACTTCTATATGATAAGGGCCATAAACAGAATTAAAAAGAATTAAAAATAAAACCATACGAGGTACTTCTGCACTTAGGTATGAGACAGTCCATTTAAAAAATGAGATCATGTATAGTAAACATTTCTAGGATACATCTAAAAGATACTGATTTCGAAAGGATACATATGTGCTAGCAATGGTTGAATCAAATGTTGTACAATTGCTAGAAAATAACCAGAGGATCTTTCATTCCGGGTATACTTTTCCTTTTCAGCTATTGATAGCCACTTCAAATTTTAAATGGCAAATATTCATTTTAATGAATTATTTTACCAATCAGAAGCAATTAGTTGGTCAGTATGAGAAAGAATTAGCATAATATGTTGAAAGAACTTTGGATTTCAAATCTGAGTTCTGTTTTTCAGCCCAGCGACTTTGGTGGACCTCATCAACTCCTTCTACTCACAGTCTCTGAGCCCAGGTATCTCATCTATAAGATGGCAATAGTTTCTGCCCTCTGTATGTTTCATCATTATGAAGATCAAACACAATGACAGAAGAAGTGAGAAATAAATATATTTTTTACAGGATAATCTTTAAAATGAAGAACATAATAAAATACTAACCATAAACAGTAACTTACTTAAGAAAAGAAAGGTTGTAACATGAAGCTATTCAATTAATGCTTACAGTAATTTAAGGTGAAGTGTGTCCTTTATTTGTCTTAAATGCCTTACCATAAGCAAAGATCTCAGCAACATTATCTGAATCCTCCTGGTTCCCAAATCCCTAAAATATACAAAAAGCTGGAATTATTATACTAATTAGCATTTGTATTACTTCATTTACTCCAATTACTGATTTTAAAATTCTATTCTTATTGGCTAAATAGATTTTATTTTTATAACAGTTTTAAGTCATGGCTCACTTTACATGCCAAAGTAAAATTCATGTGAATTAAAACTATTATCTTTAAAAATATCAAAGTAAAAAATTTGTTATTGGCTCTCAAAACAGTCCTATGCGTGTGATGACAAGAAAATTTAATCATATAAACAGACAACTAAACAACCCAAATTAAAAGACATTTTACATTGGAGAAAATAACTACTACAAACATAGCTGATGAGTATAATTTCTCTTTAACAAATATGAATAAACAGGTAAGAACAATTTTTAAAAATAACAAATTAATGGTCAAAGAAATGTAAGTCGAATAAGATACTATTACTTCCTTATTAAATTAAAAAAACAAAAACATTCACAAACAAAAACTTTAGCATGTTATAAAACCAAATAAAATGTATAAAATAAGGGGGTCAGAGCACATAATCTTTAAAATCACTTTCAGTTCTAAAATTCTAGGAATAAGCCACCATTTCTGATATACTGATACTAATTTTTAGAATTTATACAGGAAACCTGAAGCTTAACCCTGAATGTGTATGCACACACACACAATGTCCAGGCCAAACAATTTCTAAAGATGGAAAAATCTCAGAATTTATAAGCTGAAAATGATTCTAAAGGCCTAAAAATGTTAATTCAATTGCTTCGCAATCTACTGTCATAATACTACTAACTGCTTTCCATAGGAATTTTATTACTAATGATTTTTAAAAAAACAAAACTTAAACATTTTCTAGATTTCATTAGGATAAAATGTAATTCAAGATTAAGTTCAAATTTACAGTCTGAGAACATACCCTAGTTGACTGATATCCAAAGTATGGGTAGATGTTCCAAAAACAGGTACTTTCCCCATAATGAACATCATGATTTCTGACCTCTGATAATCTGGTAGGTTACTTCCAAAAAATCCTATGAAAGTATTAAGATAAATTTTAGAAATTGAAAAAATCTACTTTTCCATGTAATACAAAATTATTTTTAGCCAAAGTTTTCAACATATGGTAAAACAATCACTGACAAGTCTGTGTGCTACATGTAACATTAAAGGATATTACAATTTCATTTGCACAAAATCATTTAGTTAGGTACAATATAAACTGTGTATAATGGACTGATAGATAAAATGATAAATATATCAAAGTCTTTTTTATATAATTATAACAGTGACAAACCAGCACTGACTTGAGTTGACTGGAGTTTTAGAAAAAGGAAAAATATTGCCCGGGTGTGATGGCTTACACTTGTAATCCCAATACTTTGGGAGGCTGAGGCGGGCGGATCACCTGAGGTCGGGAGTTCGAGACCAGCCTGACCAACATGGTAAAATCCCATCTCTACTAAAAACACAAAATTAGGCAGGCGTGGTGGCACATGCCTGTAATCCCAGCTATTCAGGAGGTTGAGGCAGGAGAATTGCTTGAAACTGGGATGTGGAGGTTGTGGTGAGCCAAGATCACACCACTGCACTCCAGCCTGGGCAACAAGAGCGAAACTCTGCCTCAAAAAAAAAAAAAAAAAAAAAAAAAATAGAAAAGAAAAAAAAGGAAA
>NW_022322582.1:0-21788 GCF_002776525.5 Piliocolobus tephrosceles | reverse complement strand
TGGAACGCTTCTTTCTCGATTTTATTGCAGTATATTTCACTATTTGCGATAGTCCTCAGGGCGCTCCGAAATATCACTTTTTCAGTTACACAGGAACAGTGTTTAAACACTGCCTTGTGAGAAAAGAGGTATAACTTCCTCAGCGGAATGCATACATCACAAGTAATTTCTCAGAAAGCTTCTATCCAGTTTTTTTGTGAAGATATCTCCTCTTTCACTGTGGGCCTGAATGTGCTCCCGCATGTCCCTTCGTGGATCTGTGCATGACAGAGTTTCCAAACTGCGTACTATAAGAAGGGTTTGAACTATGTGAGATGAATAGATATATCTAACACGAAGCAGTTTCACAGATATCTTCTCTCCAATTTTGTCTGAGGATATTTGCTTTTTCACCATAGCCGTCCCTGTACTCCCGAATGTCTCTTGGTAGCTTTTACTACAAAAGGGATTCCGAAATACTCTAAGAGAAGAAAGGTATATTTCTGTGAGTGGAATGCACACGTCACAAAGCAGTTCCTCGGAGAGCTTCTCTCCAGTTTCGTTGAGAACGAAACGGAGGTAAGATGGCACACTTCCTGGTTCTTCATTACCAACTTTTCCCATGCGTGCGAAAATGCAGTCGGCGCCCCTGAAGGTACAAACCAACTGGGTATGCGCTATGTGACGTCAATTCGAAGAGACCAAGATTTACCTGGTCTCACCTGCAGAATGCCCCCCGACAAGCCCTTGCCCTGCCTATTGCCCTCCCACTCCCAGAAAAGCCACTCCCAGCAGAGTGCGGCGCGGACTTCCCAGCCTCCCCGCTCCTGTCAGGACTGCAAGAACTCCCTCCGAGAGCTCCACAGGCGACTCTGTTGGCCTCCTTTGGTGGAGACTGACAGATCTCTCCCTACCCACCTACATCCCTGAAGCTAGGTGACCAAAATAAATTTGCAGTTTTGCTCCTACCCTTGCCTGCTCGCTGGTTCTTTTTTGCCCACTCTGGTGTTCTTTAGAAAAACAAATCAGTCGGTGCCGAAGACCCGGGAGGAGACCCCTCCTCAGGCCTCTAAGGGTTGAAGAACCTACTCCTGCTCCCATGCCACAGATGCACCAGGACCTGAGACCTGCTTCCCACACTCTCACGGCCTCTCTGGTCTAAGTGCCCTTGTCTCCTCTTTACCTCCCACGGCCAAAAATCCTGCAAAGGTCCGAGGCCAACTTGTGATCCACTAAGTGGCTCAGGAGCCACCACGTGGCTCGGGAGACCCATTCAAGACGGAGACGTCCACCTGAAGGTAATCTCCACCTTGGCTCCAAGAGCCTCCAGTCTGTTTCTGCTGGTTCCAAAGGACACTTTGAAGCCAGGCAGAGATCCACTTCCATTTCCATTGTGTCCATTGTGTAAGTAAAGATGAAACAAATGGGAAACCCCCAGTACAAATTTCCAAAGAGCACACCCTTAGGGTGGCTCTTAGCCAATTTAAAAACTTTGCAGCTCGAACAAGACCTAAGGAGGAAGCAGTTAATTTTCCTTTCCACTGTGGAGTGATCAAGCTCAGCAATTTCTGCCAGCGGCTAAGCAAGTGGTCCGAAATTAATTACATACAAGGCTTTTGGGACTTATGCTCTCGCCCTGACCTGCCCTATAATCCTCCTTCTCTCCCTGATCTCTCCGACACCTCCCTTCCTGCCAGGACTCCTCCTCCATGCTCCTCATCGACTGGTAGCCCGCTCACACACTTGCCCCCTTCCACCTCCTTAGCCAGCCACCTAGGGTCCCCTATCTCTGCCCACACTCACTGTAAGTGCCCCACTAACACCCCCACTTCTGCCCCACACCCTCCATCAGTGTTAGCACCTTTGCGAGAGGTAGCTGGGTGGAGGGGGTAGTCAGAATACATGTCCCATTTTCATTGGCCGATCTTTCCAAAATTGAGAAGCCTTTAGGTGATTTCTCAGCTAATCCTACCATATACATAAAGGAATTTAGTTCAAAATCCAGAAGAAAATCCAGCCACATTCTTAAATAGGCTGACTGAGGTTCTAACCCAATATACCCAGTTAGATCCGGCCTCCACCAGAGAGGCCACCATTTTGGCGTCTTATTTCATTTCTCATTCAGCTCCTGATATTCGTAAAAAAAAAAACTTCAAAAGGTAGAGGATTGTCCTCAGACACCAATACAAGACCTCGTTAAACTAGCCTTTAAGGTCTATAACTCCAGAGAGGAGACGGCTGAAGCACAGCGACAGGCTCGCCTGGAACAGAAGGTACAGCTCCTAGCAGTGGCTTTACAGCCCAGTCGTAAGCGTAGGCCAGAGAGCTCACACCCCGCAGACTCCAAGGATACAAAAGGAGCCTGCTATAAGTGCGGTAAGGCAGGACACTATGCCAATAGGTGTCTGCAAGGTCCCCAAGCCCCAACGCAGCCTTGCTATAAGTGCAAGGCATCAGGACATTGGGCCAGTGAATGTCCTAACCCTCGTGCACCAGCAACCCCCTGCCCTGCTTGCCAGCACGGAGGACACTGGAAGTCTGATGGCCCAACCCTGAGAACAGGTGCCATTTCTCCACGTGACCCCCTTTCCTAGGATCCTGGGAGCTCTTTCCAGTTCCTACATCTGGACGACGACAACTGAAGTTGCCAAGACTCGGGGACCCCGATCACCCTCGCTGAGCTGTGGGTAACTCTCCTGGTAGCGGGTAAGACAATTAATTTTTTAATCGACAGTGAGGCTACCTGTTCTGTTTTGCCGTCCTTCTCTGGACCTGGCCTTCCATCCAATAGCTCTGTAGTAGGAGTTGACGGAAAGCCTTCCACGCCACAATATCTCCATTCCTTAATTGCTGCCTGGCCAACAACTACTTTGCACACTCGTTCCTCATTCCCAGCTAAAAAGGGCCCCTATCGAAAGCAATCAGTGGAAATCAGTTTGGCTTTCCCCCTGTTGCCTCAAACTTAATAAATTTTCTTAACTATCTCATACTCCCCAGCCTTGCCAGGACCATCCTTCTGGGTTTTGCCCATATTCCAACAAATGCTTCCATTCCTCATTCCTATACTAATACTGTGCCTTATTTCATTCTTCATCCGTACGTCCAAATACCAACCATAGGCCCCGAACTTAATGACTCCCCTTAACAGCAGGAAGTATCCAGACAGGCCACGGTGCCCCTTATCATTATTATCAAACAAAGGTTGGACTGTTTGGATGAACAGAGGTAAGATGGCACACTTCCGGGTTCTTCATCACCAACTTTTCCCGTGCGTGCGGAAATGCAGCCGGCGCCCAGGAAAGTGCAGACCAACCGGGCATGCACCAGGTGATATCAATACAAAGAGACCAAGATTTACCTGGTTGCACCTGCGGAATCCCCCCAAAACGCCCGTGCACCTCCTCTTGCCCTCACACTCCCAGAAAAGCCACTCCCGGCAGAGCACGGCACGGACATCCCAGCATCCCCACTCCAGTCAGGACTACAGGAACTCCGTTTGAGAGTCCCACGGGTGACTCTGTTGGCCTCCTTTGCCAGAGGCTGACAGACCTCTCCCTACCCACCTACTTCCCTAAAGCTAGGTGACCAAAATAAATTTGCAGTTTGCTCCTACCCTTGCCTGCTCGCTGTTTTTTTCTGCATGCTCTGGTGGTCTATAGAAAACCAAACCAATTTCCTTTTTCACCGTAAGCCTCAAACTGCCCCCGAATGTCTCATTAAATGCTAAACATACACAGGGTTATAAAACTACTCAACGTAAGGAGAGGCTTAACTAAGTGAGAGGAATTACGATGATACAGAATAGTTTCACAAAAAGCTTCCTTCTGGATTTTACGAGAAGATATTTCTTTCTCCATGTTCTAAGGATCATTCCCAAATGTCCTTCCTCAGATTCCACAAAAACAGTGATTTCAATCTGGTCAATCCAAAGAATGGTTTAAATGTATGAGACGAATACACACATTTCAAAGCAATTGCTCAGAAAGTTACTGGCAGGTTTCATCAGAAGATGTTTCCTTGCTGAACACAAGCCTCCGGGCATCACTAAATATCCCTTCACAGATTCTTCAAACACAGAATTTCAGAAGTGGGCAACATAGAGTAAGCATAAATTCTGTGAAGTGAATTCACGTATCAGAGAGCAGATTCTTGGAACACTTCTTTCTCGATTTTATTTCAGTATATTTCACTATTTGCTGTAGTCCACAATGTGCTCCTAAATATCACATTTTCGGTTACACAGGAACAGTGTTCAAACACTGCCTTGTGAGAAAAGAGGTATAAAACCCTGAGTGGAATGCAAACATCACAAGTAGTTTCTCAGAAAGCTTCTATACAATTTTTATCTGAAGATATCTCCTCTTTCACCGCAGGCCTGAATGTGCTCCCAAATGTCACTTTGTGGTTTCGTGCCTGACAGAGTTACGAAACTGTGTAATATAAGACAGCTTTGAACTATGAGAGATGAATAGACATATCTAACATGAAGCAGTTCCACAGAAAACTTCTTTCCAGGTTTGTCTAAGGATATTTCCTTTTTAAGCATAGCCGTCCCTGTACTCTCAAATGTCTCCTGGTAGCTTTTTCTCCAAAAGGGACTCCTAAAACCTCTAGGAGGAAAAGGTATATTTCTGTGAGTGGAATGCATACGTCACAAAGCAGTTCCTCGGAAAGCTTCTCTCCAGTTTCGGTCTGAACATATTTCCTTTTTCACCGTCAGCCTCAAAGTGCTCCCGAATATCCCATGACACTCTAAACATACACAGGGTAATAAAACTACTCAACGTAAGGAGAGGCTTAACTAAGCGAGTGGAATTAAGATGACACAGAGTAGTTTCACAGAAAGCTTCCTTCTGGAACTTAACCTGAGGATATTTCTTTCTCCATGTTCTAAGGATTGTTCCCAAATGTCCTTCCTCAGATTCCACAAAAACAGTGATTTCAATCTGCCCAAAACAAAGAACGGTTTAAATCGATGAGTCAAATAAACACATCACAAAGCAGTTGTTCAGAAAGTAACTCTGCAGGTTTCCTCAGAACATGTTTCCTTGCTCACCACAAGCCTCCATGTGCCACTAAATATCCCTTCACAGTTTCTTTAAAGACAGAATTTTGAAACTGGACAACATAGAGTAAGCATAAATTCTGTGAAGTGAATGCACATATCAGAGAGCAGATTCTTGGAATGCTTCTTTCTCGATTTTTTTGCAGTATATTTTACTGTTTGGTATAGTCCTCAATGCTCTCCAAAATATCACTTTTTTGGTTACACAAGCACAGTGTTTAAACACTGCCTTGGGAGAAAAGAGGTATAAATCCCTGAGCGGAATACACACATCACAGGCAGTTTCTCATAAAGCTTCTATCTAGTTTTTATCTGAAGATATCTCCGCTTTCACCTTAGGCTTGAATGTCCTCCAGAATGTCCCTACACGAATTTGTATATGACGGAGTTTCCAAACTGCGTAACATAAGAAATGTTTGAAATATGGGAGATGAATAGATATATCTAACTGAAAGTAGTTTCACAGAAATCTCCTTTCCAGGTTTGTCTGAGGATATTTCCTTTTTCACCATAGCCATCCCTATACTCCCGAATGTCTCTTGGTAGCTTTTCCTCAAAAAGGGATTCCGGAATACTCTAAAAGAAGAAAGGTATATTTCTGTGAGTGGAATGCACACGTCACAAATCAGCTCCACAGAAAGCTTCTCTCTAGTTTCTATCTGAAGAGTTATTTTTCTCACTGTAACCCTCAAATCTTTCCTGAATATCCCTTCACAGTCTAAACAAAAACAGTGTTATGATACTGCTCAATGAAAAGAGAAGCTTTACTGTGTGAGCGGAATTCACATCACATAGAGCAGGTTCACAGAAAGCTTCCTTCTGGTTTCTCTCTGAGGTTATGTCTTTTTCAGGATATTCTAAAGAGCGTCTCCAAATGTCCTTTCTCAGATTCCACAGAAACAGTGATTTCAAACTGCTCAAACCAAAGAATGATTTACCATTAGAGATGAATACAAACATCAAAAAAGTGTGGCGCAGAAAGCTGCTCTCCAATTTTCGATGGGAGACATTTCCTTGCTCGACACAGGCCTCTGGTTGCCACTTACTATCCCTTCGCAGAAACCTCAGAGGCCTGCTTTCAAACTGGGAAATGTAGAGTAAGCTTTACCCTTGAAAAGAATGGGCATATCAGAGAGCAGTTTCTTGGATTGCTTCTTTCTTTGTTTTATTGGACAACATTTCACTTTTTGCCATAGTCTTCAATGTGCTCCGAATATCACTCTTTTGGTTTTACAGGAACAGTGTTCAAACTGTGCCTTATGAGAAGAAGGTTAAAACCCCCTGAGTGGAATGCACAAATCACTAAGGAGTTTCTCAGAAAGCTTCTCTCCAGTTTTTATCTGACTACATTTCCTATTTGATCATAGGCCCAAATGTGATCCCAAATATCCCTTCATGGAAACATCCACGAGGGAGTATCCAAGCTACATAATGTAAGGAAAGCTTCATTTATGTGAGAAAAATAAACATCAAAAAAAGTAGATTCACAGAAAGCTTCTTTCCAGTTTTTATCTGAAGATATTTCCTTTTTCACCATAGTTCTGAGTGTGCTCCCGAAAGTCCCTTCATGGATACGTCCATGACGGTTTTCAAGTTGTGTAATGTAAGAAAACCTTATTTATGTGAGATGATTACACATATCAAAGGGTAGTTTCCTAGAAAGCTTCTTTCCAGGTTTTGTCAGAGGGTATTTCCCTTTTCATCATTGGAATCAATATGCTCCCTAGTATCACTTGGTACCTGTTTCTCCAAAGGGTTTCCTCAATGCTGTATGAGAAGAGAGGTGTAACACTGTGAGTGGAATGCACACGTCACAAAGCAGTTCCTCGGAAAGCTTCTCTCCCGTTTCAGTCTGAACATATTTCCTTTTTCACCGTAAGCCTCAAAGTGCTCCCGAATGTCCCATCACATGCTAAACATACACAGGGTTATAAAACTACTCAATGTAAGGAGAGGCTTAAATAAGTGAGGGGAATTAAGACAACACAGGGTAGTTTCACAAACGGCTTCATTCTGGATTTCACCTGAGGATATTTCTTTTTCCATGCTCTGAGGATCGTTCCCAAATGTCCTTCCTGAGATTCCACAAAAACAGTGATTTCAACCTGCAGAATCCAAAGATCGGTTTAATTCTATGAGACGAATACACACATCGCAAAGCAGTTGCTCAGAAACTTACTCTGCAGGTTTCATCGGAAGATGATCCTTGCTCACCACAAGCCTCCCGACGTCACTAAATATCCCTTCACAGATTCTTCAAAGACAGAATTTCGAAACTGGGCAACATAGAGTAAGCATAAATTCTGTGAAGTGACTGCACATATCAGCGAACATATACTTGGAACACTTCTTTCTCGATTTTTTTGTAGTATATTTCACTATTTGCCATAGTTCTCAGTGTACTCCTAAATATCACATTTTCGGTTACACAGGCACAGTGTTTAAACACTGCCTTGTGACAAAAGAGGTATTACTCCCTGAGCGGAATGCATACACCACAAGTAGTTTATCAGAAAGCTTCTATCCAGTTTTTATCGGAAGATATCTCCGCTTTCAACATAGGCCTGAATGTCCTCCCGAATGTCCCTTCATGGATTCATGCATGATGGAGTTTCCAATGCATAATATAAGAAAGGTTTGAAATATGCGAGATGACTAGATATATCTAACATGAAGCAGTTTCACAGAAATCTTTCCAGTTTTGTATGAGGATATTTCCTTTTTTATCATAGCTGTCCCTATACTCCCGAATGTCTCTTGGTAGCTTTTTCTCCAAAAGGGATTCCGGAATCCTCTAGGAGAAGAAAGGTATATTTCTGTGAGTGGAATGCACACGTCACAAATCAGCTCCACAGAAAGCTGCTGTCCAGTTTCTATCTGAAGACGTTTCCTTTCTTGCTGTACCTCGCAAATTGCTCCTGAATATCTCTTCGCAGTCTAAACAAAAACACTGTTATGATATGGCTCAGTGAAAAGGGAAGCTTAACTGTGTGAGCGGAATTCACGTGACACAGAGCAGTTTCACAGAAAGCCTCCTTCTGGTTTCTCTCTGAGGTATTTCTTTTTCAGGTATTCTAAAGAGCGTCTCCAAATGTCCTTTCTCAGATTCCAGAGAAACAGTGTTTTCAAACTAATCAATCCAAAGAATGATTTAACTCTTTGAGGTGAATACAAACATCACAAAATAGTCGTGCAGAAAGCTTCTCTCCAATTTTCAATGGGAGACATTTCCTTGCTTGACACAGGTCTCCGGTTGACAATTACTATTCCATCGTAGAAACCTCAAAAGCCAACTTTCAAACTGGGAAACATAGAGTAAGCTTTATCCCTGTGAAAAGAATGGGCATGTCAGAGAGCAGTTTCTTCGGGTGCTTCTTCCTGTGTTTTATTGGACGACATTTCACTTTTTGCCATTTTCTTCAATGTGCTCCAAATATCACTCTTTTGGTTTTACAGGAACATTGTTCAAACTGTGCCTTATGAGAAGTACATTAAAACTCCCTGAGTGGAAAGCACACATCACCAAGCAGTTTCTCAGAAAGCTTCTCTCCAGTTTTTTTCTGACTATATTTCCTATTTGACCATAGGCCCAAATGTGATCCCTAATATCCCTTCGTGGATCCATCCACGGGGGAGATTCCAAGCTGCATAATGTAAAGAAAGCTTCTTCTATGTGAGAAGAACAAACATAGAAAAAAGCTGATTCACGGAAAGCTTCTTTCCAGTTTTTATCTGAAGATACTTCCTTTTTCACCATAGTCTTGTGTGTGCTTCCGAAAGTCCCTTCGTGGATCCATGCATGACGGCTTTCAAGGTGTGTAATGTAAGGAAACCTTATTTATGTGAAATGATTACACATATAACAGAGTAGTTTCCTAGAAAGCTTCTTTCCAGGTTTTGCCTGAAGCTATTTCCCTAATCATCATCGGCATCAACATGCTCCCGAATATTACATGGTACTTGTTTCTCCAAAAGGGTTTCTCCGACTCTGTATGAGAAGAGAGGTATAACACTATGAGTGGAATCCACACGTCTCAAAGCAGTTCCTTGGAAAGCTTCTCTCCAGTTTCAGTTTGAACATATTTCCTTTTACACTGTAAGCTTCATAGTGCTCCCGAATGTCCCATCACACGCTAAACATACACAGGGTCATAAAAATTCTCAACATTAGGAGAGGCTTAATTGAGTGAGAGGAATTAACACGACAGAGAATACTTTCACAGAAAGCTTCCTTCTGGATTTTACCTGAGGATATTTCTTTCTCCATGTTCTAAGGATCGTTCCCAAATGTCCTTCCTCAGATTCCACAAAAACAGTGATTTCAATCTGCTCAATCCAAAGAATGGTTTAAATCTAGGAGACGAATAAACATATCGCAAAGCACTTGCTCAGAGAGTTACCCTGCAGGTTTCCTCGGAAGATGTTTCCTTGCTCACCACAAGCCTCCGGGCGTCACTAAATATCCCTTCACAGATTCTTCAAAGACAGAATTTTGAAAATGGACAAGATAGAGTAAGCATAAATTCTGTGAAGTGAATGCACATATCAGAGAGCAGATTCTTGGAACGCTTCTTTCTCGATTTTATTTCTGTATATTTCACTATTTGCCATAGTCCTCAATGTGCTCTGAAATATCACTTTTTCGGTTACAAGGGAGCAGTGTTTGAACTCTGCCTTGTGAGAAAAGAGGTATTACTCCCTGACCGGATTGCATATATCACAAGTAGTTTCTTAGAAAACTTCTATCCAGTTTTTATCTGAAGATATCTCCTCTTTCACCGTAGGTCTCAATGTGCTCCCGAATGTCCCTTCACGGAATCGTGCATGACGGAATTTCCAAACTCTGTAACATAAGAAATGTTTCAACTATGGGAGATGAATAGATATCTAACACGAAGCAGTTTCACAGAAATCTTCTTTCCAGCTTTGTCTTAGTATATTTCCTTTTCCACCATTGTCGTCCCTATACTCACGAATGTCTCTTGGTAGCTTTTTCTCCAAAAAAGTTTCTGAAATCCTCTAGGAGCAGAAAGGTATATTTCTGTGAGTGGAATGCACACGTCACAAAGCAGCTCCTTAGAAAGCTTCTCTTCAGTTTCTATCTGAAGATGTTTCCTTTATCACCGTAACTCTCAAATCACTCCTGAATATCCCTTCGCAGTCTAACAAAAATAGGGTTATGATACTGCTCAGTGAATAGAGAAGCTTAACTGTGTGAGCGGAATTCACATGACACAGAGCTGTTTCACAGAAAGCTTCCTTCTTGTTTCTCTCTGAGATTATTACTTTTTCAGGATATTCTATAGAGTATCTCCAAATGCCTGTTCTCTGATTCCACAGAAACAGTGATTTCAAACTGCTCAATCCAAAGAATGATTTAACTCTTTGAGGTGAATAAAAACATCACAAAATAGTTGCACAGAAAGCTTCTTTCCAATTTTCTATGGGAGACATTTCCTTAATCAACACAGGCCTCCGGATGCTACTTCCTATCCCTTCGCAGAACCCTCAGAGGCCCACTTTCAAACTGGGAAATGTAGAGTAAGCTTTAACCCTGTGAAAAGAATGGGCATGTCAGAGAGAAGTTTCCTCGAGCTCTTCTTTCTGTTTTTTATTGGACGATATTTCACTTTTTGTCATAGTCTTCAATGCACTCCGAATATCACCTTTTTGGTATACAGGAACAATGTTCAAATTGTGCCTTATGAGAAGAACATTATAACTCCCTGAGTGGAATGCACACATCACCAAGCAGTTTCTCAGAAAGCTTCTCTCCAGTTTTTATCTGACTCTATTTCCTATTTGACCATAGGCCCGAATGTGATCCCAAATATCCCTTCGTGTATCCATCCACGAGGGAGATTCCAAGCTGTGTAATGTAAAGAACGCTTCAACAATGGGAGAAGAATAAACATAGAAATAAGCAGATTCACAGAAAGCTTCTTTCCAGTTTTTATCTGAAGATATTTCCTTTTTCACCGTAGTCCTGTGTGTGCTCCAGATAGTCCCTTCGTGGATCCGTCAATGACAGTTTTCAAGCTGTGTAATGTAAGGAATCCTTTATCTCTGTGAGATGATCACACATATCACAGAGTAGTTTCCTAGAAAGCCTCTTTCCAGGTTTTGTCTGAGGCTATTTCCATTTTCGTCATTGGCATCAGCATGCTCCCGAATATCACTCGTTATCTGCTACTTCAAAAGGGTTTCCCCGACGCTGTATGAGAAGAGAGGTATAACACTGTGAGTGGAATGCACACGACACAAAGCAGTTCCTCGGAATGCTTCTCTCCAGTTTCGGTGTGAACATATTTCCTTTTTCACCATAAGCCTCAATATGCTCCGGAATGTTCCATCACACCCTAAACATACACAGAGTTATAAAACTCCTCAACATAAGGAGAGGCTTAACTGAGCGAGAAGAATTAAGACGACACAGAGTAGTTTCACAGAAAGCTTTCTTCTGGTTTTTACCTGAAGAGATTTCTTTCTCCATGTTCTAAGAATCTTTCCCAACTGTCTTTCCTCAGATTCCACAAAAACAGTGATTTCAAGCTGCTCAATCCAAAGAATGGGTTAAATCTAGGAGACGAATACACACATTGCAAAGCAGTTGCTCAGAATGTTACTCTGCAGGTTTCATTGGAAGATGTTTCCTTGCTCACCACAAGCCTATCCCTTCACAGATTCTTCAAAGAGAGAATTTCGAAACTGGGCAACATAAAGTAAGGACAAATTCTGTGAAGTGTATGTACATTTCAGAGTGCAGATTCTTGGAATGCCTCTTCCTCGATTTTATTTCAGTATATTTCACTATTTGCCATAGTCCTCAATGCGCTTCGAAATGTCACATTTTTGGTCACACAAGAATAGTGTTTAAACACTGTCTTGTGAGAAAAGAGGTGTAACTCTCTGAGTGAAATGCATTCATCACAAGTAGTTTCTCAGAAAGCTTCTATCCAGTTTTTATCTAAAGATATCTCCTCTTTCACCATAGGCCTGAGTGTACTCTCAAATGTCCCTTCGCAGATTCTTGCATGACGGAGTTTCCGAACTGCGTAATATAAGAAAGGTTTGAACTATGGGAGATGAATAAGTATGTCTAACATGTAGCAGGTACACAGAAATTTCTTTCCAGTTTTGTCTTAGAATATTTCCTTTTTCACCATAGCTCTCCCTATACTCCTGAATGACTCTTGGTAAGTTTTTCTCCAAAAGGGATTCCAGAATCCTCTAGGAGAAGAAAGGTATATTTCTGTGAGTGGAATGCACATGTCACAAAGCAGCTCCTCAGAAAGCTTCTCTCCAGTTTCTGTCTGAAGACGTTTCCTTTCTCACCATAACCCTCAAATCGCTCCTGAATATCCCTTTGCAGTCTAAACAAAAACAGTGTTGTGATACTGCTCAATGAAAAGAGAAGCTTAACTGTGTGAGCGGAATTCACATGACACAGAACATTTTCACAGAAAGCTTCCTTCTGGTTTCTCTTTGAGGTTACTTCTTTTTCAGGATATTCTAAGGAGCATCTCCAAATGTCTTTTCTCAGATTCCTCAGAAACAGTGATTTCATACTGCTGAATCCAAAGAATCATTTAACTCTTTGAGATGAATACGAATATCACAAAAGAGTTGTGCAGAAAGCTTCTCTCCAATTTTCAATGCGAGACATTTTTTTGCTCAACACAGGCCTCTGGTTGTCACTATCCCTTCGCAGAATCCTCAGAGGCCGACTTTTAAACTGGGAAATGTAGAGTAAGCTTTAACCCTGTGAAAAGAATGGGCATGTCAGAGAGAAGTTTCTTCGAGTACTTCTTTCTGTTTTTTAACAGACGACATTTCACTTTTTGCCATAGTCTTCAATGTGCTCTGAATATCACTCTTTTGGTTTTACAGGAACAGTGTTTATACTGCTTTATGAGAAGACCATTAAAACTCCCTGAGTGGAATGCACACATCACCAAGCAGTTTCTCAGAAAGCTTCTCTCCAGTTTTTATCTGACTCTATTTCTTATTTGACCATAGCCCAAATGTGATACCAAATATCCCTTCGTGCATCCATCCACGAGGGAGTTTCCAAGCTGTGTAATGTAAAGAAAGCTTCATCTATCTGAGATGAATAAACATAGCAAAAAGACATTCACAGAAAGCTTCTTTCCATTTTTTATCTGAAGATAATTCCTTTTTCATCATAGTCCTGATTGGGCTCCCGAATGTCCCTTCGTGGATCTGTCCATTAGAGTTTCGCAGCTACGTAAAGTAAAGAAAGCTTTATCTATGTAAGATGATTACACATAACAACAGAGTAGTTTCCTAGAACGCTTCTTTCCAGTTTTTCTCTGATGCTATTTCTCTTTTCACCATCAGCAACAAGATGTTTCTGAATATCACCTGGTACCTGTTTTTCAAAAAGGGTGTCCATGACGCGGTATGGGAAGAGAGGAATAACACTGTACTGAAATGCACAAGTCCCAAAAACGTTCCTCGAAAAGCTGCTCTGCTGTTTGTATCTAAACATATTTCCTTTGTCACCGTAAGCCTCAAAGTGCCCCCGAATATCCCATTGTACGAGAAACACACAGGGTTAGAAAACTGCTCAATGAAAAGAGACACTTACCTGAGCAAGAGCAATTAAGATGACACAGAGTAGCTTCACAGAAAGCTTCCTTCTGGATATTACCTGAGGATATTTCTTTCTCCATGTTCTAAGGATCGTTCCCAAATGTCCTTCCTCAGATTCCACAAAAAGAGTGATTTCAATCTGCTCAATCCAAAGAATCGTTTAAATCCATGAGACTAGTACACATATTGCAAAGCAGTTGCTCAGCAATTTACTCTGCAGGTTTCATCAGAAGATGTTTCCTTACTCACCACAAACCTCTAGGCGTTACTAAATATCTCTTCACAGATTCTTCAAAGACAGAATTTCGAAACTGGGCAACATAGAGTAAGAATAAATTCTGTGAAGTGAATGCACATATCAGATTCTTGGAACGCTTCTTTCTCGATTTTATTTCAGTATATTTCACTATTTGCCATAGTCCTCAGGGTGCTCTGAAATATCACATTTTCAGTTACACAGGAACAGTGCTTCAACACTGCCATATGAGAAAAGATGCATAACACGCTGAGCGGAATGCATACATCACAAGTAGATTCTCAGAAAGCTTCTATCCAATTTTTAGCTGAAGAAACCTCCTCTTTCACTGTAGGCCTGAATGTGCTCCCAAATGTCCCTTCAAGGACTCATGCATGACGGAGATTCCCAACTGCGTAATATAAGAAAGGTTTGAACTACGCGAGATGAATAGATATATCTAACACGAAGCAGTTTCACAGAAATCTTCTCTCCAGTTTTGTCTGAGGATATTTCCTTTTTCACGATAGCCATCCCTGTTCTCCCGAATGTCTCTTGGTAGCTTTTCCTCCAAAAGAGATTCCGATATCCTCTGGGAGAAGAAAGGTATATTTCTGTGAGTGGAATGCACACGTCACAAAGCAGTTCCAAGGAAAGATTCTCTCCAGTTTCGGTCTGAACATATTTCCTTTTTCCCCATATGCCTCAAAGTGCTTCCGAGTGCCCTATCACATGCTAAACATACACAGGGGCATAAAGCTACTCAACGTAAGGAGAGGTGTAACTAAGTGAGAAGAATTAAGATGACACAGAGTAGTTTCACAGAAAGCTTCCTTCTGGATTTTACCTCAGGATACTTCTTTCTTCATGTTCTAATGATCGTCCCCAAATGTCCTCCCTCAGATTCCACAAGAAGAGTGATTTCAATGTGCTCTATCCAACGAATGGTTTAAATCTCTGATACGAATACACACATCGCAAAGTAGTTGCTCAGAAAGTTACTATGCAGCTTTCATCGGGAGATGTTTCCCTGCACACCCAAGCCTCCTGGTGACACTAAATATCCCTTCACAGATTCTTCAAAGACAGAATTTCGAAACTGGGCAACATAGAGTAAGCATAAATTCTGTGAAGTGAATGCACATATCAGAGAGCAGATTCCTGGAACGCTTCTTTCTCGATTTTATTTCAGTGGATTTCACTTTTGCCATAGTCCTCAATGTGCTCTGAAATATCACTTTATCGGTTACACAGGATCAGTGTTTAAACACTACCTTGTGAAAAAACAGTTATAACTCCCTGAGCAGAAGGCATACATCACAAGTAGTTTCTCACAAAGCTTATATCCAGTTTTTATCTGAAGATATCTCCTCTTTCATCATAGGCCTGAATGTGCTCCAAAATATCCCTTCGCAGATTCTTGCATGACAGAGTTTCCAAACTGCGTAACATAAGAAAGGTTTTAACTATGCGAGGTGAATTGGTATATCTAACACGAAGCAGTTTCACAGAAAACTTCTTTCCAGCTTTGGTCTGAGGATATTTCCTTTTTCACCATAGCAGTCCCTATACTCCCGAATGTCTCTTGGTAGCTTTTTCACCAAAAGTGATTCCGGAATCCTCTAGGAGAAGAAAGGTACATTTCAGTGAGTGGAATTCACACGTCACAAAGAAGCTCCTCAGAAAGCTTCTCTCCAGTTTCTATCTGAAGAAGTTTCCTTTCTCACCGTAACCCTCAAATCTCTACTGAATATCCCTTCACAGTCTAAACAAAAACAGTGTTATGATACTGCTAAATGAAAAGCGAAGCTTAACCATGTGAGCGGAATTCACGTGACACAGAGCAGGTTCACAGAAAGCTTCCTTCTGGTTTCTCTCTGAGGTTATTCATTTTTCAGGGTATTCTAAAGAACGTCTCCAAATGTCCTTTCTCAGATTCCACAGAAACAGTGATTTCAAACTGCTCAATTCAAAGAATGATTTAACTTTTTGAGATGAATACAAACATCACAAAAGTGATACGCAGAAAGCTTCTCTCCAATTTTCGATGGGAGACATTTCCTTGCTTGACACAGGCCTCTGGTTGCCACTTACTATCCCTTTGCGGAACCCTCAGAGGCCAACTTTCAAACTAGGGAGTGTAGATTAAGCTTTAACCCTGTGGAAAGAATGGGATTGTCAGAGAACAGTTTCTTCGAGTGCTTCTTTCTGTTTTTTCTTGGATGATATTTCAATTTTTGCCATAGTCTTCAATGTGCTCCGAATATCACTCTTTTGGTTTTACAGGAACAGTGTTCAAACTGTGGCTTATAAGAAGAACATTACAAGTCCCTGAGTGGAATGCACACATCACCAAGCAATTTCTCAGAAAGCTTCTCTCCAGTTTTTATCTGACTCTATTTCCTATTTGACCATAGGCCCTAATGTAATCCCAAATATCCCTTCGTGGATCCATCCACGAGGGAGTTTCCAAGCTGTGTAATGTAAAGAAAGCTTCAACTATGGGAGAAGAATAAACATAGAGAAAGGTAGATTCACAGAATGCTTCTTTCCAGCTTTTAGCTGAAGATATTTCCTTTTTCACCACAGTCCTGAGTGTGCTACTGAAAATCCCTTTGTGGATCCGTCCATGACAGTTTTCAAGCTGTGTAATGTAAGGAAAGCTTTGTCTCTGTGAGATGATTGCACATATTACAGAGTAGTTTCCTAGAAAGCTTCTTACCACGTTTTGTCTGAGGCTCTTTCCCTTTTCATCATCGGCATCAACATTCTCCCGAATATCACCTGGTACCTGTATCTCCTAAAAGGTTTTCCCAACATTGTATGAGAAGAGATGTATAACACTGTGAGTGGTATGCACACGTCACAAAGCAGTTCCTAAGAAAGTTTCTCTCCAGTTTCGGTCTGAACATGTGAGCCTCAAAGTGCTCCCGAATGTCACATCACACGCAATACACAGTGTTTTTGTTTTTTTTTTTTTGAGGCGGAGTCTTGCTCTGTTGCCCGGACTGGAGTGCAGTGGCCGGATCTCAGCTCACTGCAAGCTCCGCCTCCCGGGTTTACGCCATTCTCCTGCCTCAGCCTCCCGAGTAGCTGAGACTACAGGCACCCGCCACCTCGCCCAGCTAGTTTTTGTATTTTTAGTAGAGATGGGGTTTCACCGCGTTAGCCAGGATGGTCTCGATCTCCTGACCTCGTGATCCACCCGTCTCGGCCTCCCAAAGTGCTGGGATTACAGGCTTGAGCCACCGCACCCAGCCAAAACACAGTGTTATAAAGCTACTCAATGTAAGTGTTTGGATAAACAGAGGCAAGATGGCGCACTTCGAGGTTCTTCATCATCAACTTTTCCCGCGAGAGCGAATATGTAGCCGGCACCCAGGAAAGTGCTGACCAAACAGGCATGCGCCAGGTGACGTCAATTCGAAGAGTTCAAGATGTACCTCGTCGCACCTACCGAACGCTCCCTACACTCTCGTGCCCCGCCTATTGCTCTCCCACTCCTAAAAAAGCCGCTGCCGGTGAGCATCTCGCATGGAATTCCCGGCCCTCCACCCCTGTCTGGACTGCATTAGGATCGTTTTCCAAGAGCTCCACGGGGTGACTCTCCTGGCTTCCTTTGCCGGAGGCCCACAGCTCTCTCCCTACCCCCTTTCTTCCCTGAATCTAGCTGACCAAAAATAAATTTGCAGTTTTGCTCCTACCCTTGCCTACTCGCTGGTACTTTTCTGCTCGCTCTGGTGGTCATAGAAAAACAAATCAGTGGGTGCCAAACCCGGGAGGAGACCCCTCCTCAGGGTCCCCAGGGTCCAGGGAGCTTCCTCCTCCTCCTTCCATGCTGTGGACGAACAAGCACCTGAGACCGGATTCCCCCACTCTCACGGCCTCTCTGGGGTAAGTGCCCTTGTCTCCTCTTTACCTCCCTGGACCAAAAATCCTGCGCAGATCCGAGGCCCACTTTTGAGCCACCAAGTGGCTCGGGAGCTACCCCACGTGGCTCCGGAGACCCTTTCAGGATGGAGACGTCTGCCTGAAAGTAATCTCCACCTTGTCTCCAAGAGCCTCCAGTCTGTCTTTGATGTTTCCAAAGAACGCTTTGAAGCCAGGCAGAGATCCACTTCCATTTCCATTGTGTCCATTGTGTAAGCAAAGAAGAAACAAATGGGAAACCCCGAGTCCAAATTTCCAAAGAGCACCCCCTTACGGTGCCTCCTAGCCAATTTAAAAACCTTACAGCTCAAACAAGACCTTAGGAGGAAGTGGTTAATTTTCCTTTCCACTGTGGCATGGCCCCAATAAAAACTAGACAATCAGTCTCAGTGGTCACCAGAGGGCACCCTAGACTGCAAAGTTCTGACCGACCTGAGCAATTTCTTCCAGCGGCTAGGCAAGTGGTCCGAAATTACTTACATACAAGGCTTTTGGGCCTTACGCTCTCGTCCCGACCTGTGTAGCCAGTGCTCTTTGGTCCAAGTTACGCTAGCCAAGGACGCCGGTTCACAGGAACCCGAAAAAGAGGAGTCTTCATTCCTTTCTGTTCAGCCGGAGGACCTAGGGTTTCCCTCACTTCCGCCCTACACTTCTCCTCCTCCCTCTGTCCAGACTCCTCTTTCCTCTTCCTTGTCAACTAGTAATCCACTCATTCCCTGTCTCCTTCGGGTCACCCAACTGGCTGTCTTGAGTCTCCTGTCTCTGCCCACACCAACTCTAAGTGCCCTGCTGATGCCCTCATTAATGCCGCACACCCTCCTACAGTGTTAGCAACTTTGCAAGAGGTAGCTGGGGCGGAGGGGGTAGTCAGAGTATATGTTCCTTTTTCACTGGCCGATCTTTCCAAAATTGAGAAGCGTTTAGGTGATTTCCCAGCTAATCCTACCATATACATCAAGGAATTTAAATACCTTGTCAGGCCTATGACTTAACTTGGCATGACCTCCAGGTTATCCTAACCTCCACCCTAAACCCTGAGGATCAGGAGCGCATCCTAGCAGCTGCCAGACAGCATGACAACCAACTACATTTAACAGATGCTGCCATCTCACTAGGGGAGCAAGCAGTCCCCTCGTCAGACCCAGACTGGAAGTATCAAGCAGGCGAGCCTGGGCACTGTGGGCGAGACATAACGGTCCTGTGATTGTTGGCTGATAGGAAAGCAGCCTCAAACAAAACTGTAAAATTTAACAAATTAAAAGAAATTGATAAAAATCCAGAAGAAAATACAGCTCCATTTTTAAATAGGCTGACTGAGATTCTAACCCAATATACCGGGTTACAACTGGCCTCCCCCACAGAGGACACCATTTTGATGTCTTATTTCATTTCTCAATCAGCTCCTGACATTCGTAAAAAAACTTCAAAATTAGAGGATGGTCCTCATGCAACAATACAAGACCTGGTTAAATTAGCCTTGAAAGGCCATAACTCCAGAGAAGAGACGGCTGAAGCACAGCGACAGGCTTGCCTTAAACAGAAAGCACAGCTCCTAGCAGCGGCTTTACAGCCCAGTCATAACCCCAGGCCAGAGAGCACACACCCCACAGACACCAAGGCTACAAAAGGAGCCTGCTATAAGTGCGGCAAGGCAGGACACTATGCCAACAGGCGTCTGCGAGGTCCCCGAGTCCCAACGCAGCCTTGCTATAAGTGCAAGGCGTCAGGACATTGGGCCAGTGAATGTCCTAACCCTCCTCCACCAGCAAACCCTTGCCCTGCTTGCCAACAGGGAGGACCTGGAAGTCAGATTGCCCCATCCTGAGAACAGGTGCCACGTTTCCACGTGACCCCCTTTCCCAGGATCCTGGGAGCTCCTTCAAGCTCCTACAGCTGGACGACGACAACTGAAGGTGCTGAGACTCAGGGACCCCCATCACGCTTGCTGATCCACGGGAAACTCTCCTGGTAGCAGATAAGACAATTAATTTTTAATAGATAGCATGGCTAGTCTATCGCTGTCCTCCTCTGCACAAAGCATGAGCAACGGGTCATGAGGGGGTGTGCTATCTATTTTTAATAGATAGCATGGCTAGTCTGTTTTGCTGTCCTTCTCTGGACCTAGCCTTCCATCCAATATCTCTGTAGTAGGAGTAGACGGAAAGCCATCCACTCCACGAAAATCTCCACCCCTTAATTGCTCCCTCGCCAACAACTACTTTGCGCACTCGTTCCTCATTGCACCCCCATGCCCTAACCCCCTTACTAGGCCGAGACAGCCTGAGCACCTTAAAGGCCTCCATATACATTCACACCAACCCATCCACTCCCCTTCCACCCCCTCACGACCCGTTGCTCATGCTTTGTGCAGGTGCATACGTTCCTCCTATATCGCCCCCACACCCCATCTTCCCTATTTCTGTACACCCTCAAGTGTGGGACACTTCGACCCCCGTCATAGCTGCCCGCCACCCACCAGTTCTTGTCAAGCTCAAAGATCCCACTTGTTTTCCAAACCGCCCCCAATTATCTCTCTCTCCGACACATCTACAAGGTTAAAAGCCAATTATCACGTGACTACTTACCCAACATATTGTAGTCCACACACATTCCCACTGTAACACTCCAATACTTCCAGTTAAGAAGGCAGATGGAACATATAGGTTAGTACAGGATCTTCGGCTAGTCAATGAGGCTATCCGTCCAACGCACCCTGTAGTTCCCAACCCTTACAACCTTCTGTCCCATATCCTCACCAATTCTAATTATTTTACTGGGCTAGACCTTAAGGATGCTTTCTTTACCATACCCCTACACACAGACTGTCAGTCCCTTTTTGCTTTCACATGGGGGGACCCAGACACACGTATCTCCTCTCAACTGAAGTGGACAGTCCTCCCACCAGGGTTCCAGGACAGCCCCCATTTATTTGGTCTGGCCTTAGCAAAAGACCTTGCCTCCTGCCCTCTCACTAATAGCAAAGTTCTGCAGTATGTAGATGATCTCCTAATCTGTAGCCCTACCAAACAAGACTCTCTTCTAGACACTGCAACTCTCCTCAAACATTTAGGCTCATTAGGGTATACAGTATCTAAACACAAGGCACAAATTTCTTGCCAAACCGTCATATACTGAGGAATTGTAATCACCCCAACAACCCGGTCACTAACTACCAACTGCATGGCCCTAATACGTAACCTTCTTCCCCCTCAAAATGCATAAGAAATTCAATCCTTCCTAGGTCTAATAGTCTTCTTCAGACATTGGATCCCCAATTTTGGCATCTTAGCCAAACCTTTATATGCCGCAGTTAAAGAAACCCCACATGGGCCTTTGTCCAATGCCAAGTTAATCCCGACTCATTTCACCCACTTAAAAGCTTGCCTTCTCTCATAACCCACTCTCTCACTGCCTGATTTCCAGCGACACTTCCAACTTTCTACAGATGAAAGGCAGAAAGTGGCAGTTGGTCTTTTAGCCCAGCCTGTCGGCAGCCCCCATCGCCCTATGGCCTATCTAGCCAAATAGACCCAACTGTACAAGGCTGGCAAAGCTGTCTGCGTGTGTTAGCAGCGGCAGCCTGACTGACCCAGAAAGCAATAAAGGTCATTAGAGGCAATAACCTAACAGTCCTCTCCACACACCGTCTTCAGGATCTCATCTCTCATAAAAGTATTAGCCACTTAACTCCATCCCGACTCCAACTTTTCCATCTCTTATTCATAGAAGACCCCACTGGTACTTTAGAAGTCTGCTCCTCCCTAAATCCAGCCACTTTACTGCCAGACCCTCTTAAACCACCCCATACTAAACATTCTTGTCATGAGATTGGAGGCTCAACCCCCCAGCCACCTACACTTGCAAGACCGGCCCCTTCAGAATGCACAACTAAGTGTATTTGTGGATGGCAGCTCCTTTATCAACCCTCAAGGAAACAAACAGGCAAGATATGCAGTAGTTACC
>NW_022322581.1:0-21788 GCF_002776525.5 Piliocolobus tephrosceles | reverse complement strand
GGTAACTACTGCATATCTTGCCTGTTTGTTTCCTTGAGGGTTGATAAAGGAGCTGCCATCCACAAATACACTTAGTTGTGCATTCTGAAGGGGCCGGTCTTGCAAGTGTAGGTGGCTGGGGGGTTGAGCCTCCAATCTCATGACAAGAATGTTTAGTATGGGGTGGTTTAAGAGGGTCTGGCAGTAAAGTGGCTGGATTTAGGGAGGAGCAGACTTCTAAAGTACCAGTGGGGTCTTCTATGAATAAGAGATGGAAAAGTTGGAGTCGGGATGGAGTTAAGTGGCTAATACTTTTATGAGAGATGAGATCCTGAAGACGGTGTGTGGAGAGGACTGTTAGGTTATTGCCTCTAATGACCTTTATTGCTTTCTGGGTCAGTCAGGCTGCCGCTGCTAACACACGCAGACAGCTTTGCCAGCCTTGTACAGTTGGGTCTATTTGGCTAGATAGGCCATAGGGCGATGGGGGCTGCCGACAGGCTGGGCTAAAAGACCAACTGCCACTTTCTGCCTTTCATCTGTAGAAAGTTGGAAGTGTCGCTGGAAATCAGGCAGTGAGAGAGTGGGTTATGAGAGAAGGCAAGCTTTTAAGTGGGTGAAATGAGTCGGGATTAACTTGGCATTGGACAAAGGCCCATGTGGGGTTTCTTTAACTGCGGCATATAAAGGTTTGGCTAAGATGCCAAAATTGGGGATCCAATGTCTGAAGAAGACTATTAGACCTAGGAAGGATTGAATTTCTTATGCATTTTGAGGGGGAAGAAGGTTACGTATTAGGGCCATGCAGTTGGTAGTTAGTGACCGGGTTGTTGGGGTGATTACAATTCCTCAGTATATGACGGTTTGGCAAGAAATTTGTGCCTTGTGTTTAGATACTGTATACCCTAATGAGCCTAAATGTTTGAGGAGAGTTGCAGTGTCTAGAAGAGAGTCTTGTTTGGTAGGGCTACAGATTAGGAGATCATCTACATACTGCAGAACTTTGCTATTAGTGAGAGGGCAGGAGGCAAGGTCTTTTGCTAAGGCCAGACCAAATAAATGGGGGCTGTCCTGGAACCCTGGTGGGAGGACTGTCCACTTCAGTTGAGAGGAGATACGTGTGTCTGGGTCCCCCCATGTGAAAGCAAAAAGGGACTGACAGTCTGTGTGTAGGGGTATGGTAAAGAAAGCATCCTTAAGGTCTAGCCCAGTAAAATAATTAGAATTGGTGAGGATATGGGACAGAAGGTTGTAAGGGTTGGGAACTACAGGGTGCGTTGGACGGATAGCCTCATTGACTAGCCGAAGATCCTGTACTAACCTATATGTTCCATCTGCCTTCTTAACTGGAAGTATTGGAGTGTTACAGTGGGAATGTGTGTGGACTACAATATGTTGGGTAAGTAGTCACGTGATAATTGGCTTTTAACCTTGTAGATGTGTCGGAGAGAGAGATAATTGGGGGCGGTTTGGAAAACAAGTGGGATCTTTGAGCTTGACAAGAACTGGTGGGTGGCGGGCAGCTATGACGGGGGTCGAAGTGTCCCACACTTGAGGGTGTACAGAAATAGGGAAGATGGGGTGTGGGGGCGATATAGGAGGAACGTATGCACCTGCACAAAGCATGAGCAACGGGTCGTGAGGGGGTGGAAGGGGAGTGGATGGGTTGGTGTGAATGTATATGGAGGCCTTTAAGGTGCTCAGGCTGTCTCGGCCTAGTAAGGGGGTTAGGGCATGGGGGTGCAATGAGGAACGAGTGCGCAAAGTAGTTGTTGGCGAGGGAGCAATTAAGGGGTGGAGATTTTCGTGGAGTGGATGGCTTTCCGTCTACTCCTACTACAGAGATATTGGATGGAAGGCTAGGTCCAGAGAAGGACAGCAAAACAGACTAGCCATGCTATCTATTAAAAATAGATAGCACACCCCCTCATGACCCGTTGCTCATGCTTTGTGCAGAGGAGGACAGCGATAGACTAGCCATGCTATCTATTAAAAATTAATTGTCTTATCTGCTACCAGGAGAGTTTCCCGTGGATCAGCAAGCGTGATGGGGGTCCCTGAGTCTCAGCACCTTCAGTTGTCGTCGTCCAGCTGTAGGAGCTTGAAGGAGCTCCCAGGATCCTGGGAAAGGGGGTCACGTGGAAACGTGGCACCTGTTCTCAGGATGGGGCAATCTGACTTCCAGGTCCTCCCTGTTGGCAAGCAGGGCAAGGGTTTGCTGGTGGAGGAGGGTTAGGACATTCACTGGCCCAATGTCCTGACGCCTTGCACTTATAGCAAGGCTGCGTTGGGACTCGGGGACCTCGCAGACGCCTGTTGGCATAGTGTCCTGCCTTGCCGCACTTATAGCAGGCTCCTTTTGTAGCCTTGGTGTCTGTGGGGTGTGTGCTCTCTGGCCTGGGGTTATGACTGGGCTGTAAAGCCGCTGCTAGGAGCTGTGCTTTCTGTTTAAGGCAAGCCTGTCGCTGTGCTTCAGCCGTCTCTTCTCTGGAGTTATGGCCTTTCAAGGCTAATTTAACCAGGTCTTGTATTGTTGCATGAGGACCATCCTCTAATTTTGAAGTTTTTTTACGAATGTCAGGAGCTGATTGAGAAATGAAATAAGACATCAAAATGGTGTCCTCTGTGGGGGAGGCCAGTTGTAACCCGGTATATTGGGTTAGAATCTCAGTCAGCCTATTTAAAAATGGAGCTGTATTTTCTTCTGGATTTTTATCAATTTCTTTTAATTTGTTAAATTTTACAGTTTTGTTTGAGGCTGCTTTCCTATCAGCCAACAATCACAGGACCGTTATGTCTCGCCCACAGTGCCCAGGCTCGCCTGCTTGATACTTCCAGTCTGGGTCTGACGAGGGGACTGCTTGCTCCCCTAGTGAGATGGCAGCATCTGTTAAATGTAGTTGGTTGTCATGCTGTCTGGCAGCTGCTAGGATGCGCTCCTGATCCTCAGGGTTTAGGGTGGAGGTTAGGATAACCTGGAGGTCATGCCAAGTTAAGTCATAGGCCTGACAAGGTATTTAAATTCCTTGATGTATATGGTAGGATTAGCTGGGAAATCACCTAAACGCTTCTCAATTTTGGAAAGATCGGCCAGTGAAAAAGGAACATATACTCTGACTACCCCCTCCGCCCCAGCTACCTCTTGCAAAGTTGCTAACACTGTAGGAGGGTGTGCGGCATTAATGAGGGCATCAGCAGGGCACTTAGAGTTGGTGTGGGCAGAGACAGGAGACTCAAGACAGCCAGTTGGGTGACCCGAAGGAGACAGGGAATGAGTGGATTACTAGTTGACAAGGAAGAGGAAAGAGGAGTCTGGACAGAGGGAGGAGGAGAAGTGTAGGGCGGAAGTGAGGGAAACCCTAGGTCCTCCGGCTGAACAGAAAGGAATGAAGACTCCTCTTTTTCGGGTTCCTGTGAACCGGCGTCCTTGGCTAGCGTAACTTGGACCAAAGAGCACTGGCTACACAGGTCGGGACGAGAGCGTAAGGCCCAAAAGCCTTGTATGTAAGTAATTTCGGACCACTTGCCTAGCCGCTGGAAGAAATTGCTCAGGTCGGTCAGAACTTTGCAGTCTAGGGTGCCCTCTGGTGACCACTGAGACTGATTGTCTAGTTTTTATTGGGGCCATGCCACAGTGGAAAGGAAAATTAACCACTTCCTCCTAAGGTCTTGTTTGAGCTGTAAGGTTTTTAAATTGGCTAGGAGGCACCGTAAGGGGGTGCTCTTTGGAAATTTGGACTCGGGGTTTCCCATTTGTTTCTTCTTTGCTTACACAATGGACACAATGGAAATGGAAGTGGATCTCTGCCTGGCTTCAAAGCGTTCTTTGGAAACATCAAAGACAGACTGGAGGCTCTTGGAGACAAGGTGGAGATTACTTTCAGGCAGACGTCTCCATCCTGAAAGGGTCTCCGGAGCCACGTGGGGTAGCTCCCGAGCCACTTGGTGGCTCAAAAGTGGGCCTCGGATCTGCGCAGGATTTTTGGTCCAGGGAGGTAAAGAGGAGACAAGGGCACTTACCCCAGAGAGGCCGTGAGAGTGGGGGAATCCGGTCTCAGGTGCTTGTTCGTCCACAGCATGGAAGGAGGAGGAGGAAGCTCCCTGGACCCTGGGGACCCTGAGGAGGGGTCTCCTCCCGGGTTTGGCACCCACTGATTTGTTTTTCTATGACCACCAGAGCGAGCAGAAAAGTACCAGCGAGTAGGCAAGGGTAGGAGCAAAACTGCAAATTTATTTTTGGTCAGCTAGATTCAGGGAAGAAAGGGGGTAGGGAGAGAGCTGTGGGCCTCCGGCAAAGGAAGCCAGGAGAGTCACCCCGTGGAGCTCTTGGAAAACGATCCTAATGCAGTCCAGACAGGGGTGGAGGGCCGGGAATTCCATGCGAGATGCTCACCGGCAGCGGCTTTTTTAGGAGTGGGAGAGCAATAGGCGGGGCACGAGAGTGTAGGGAGCGTTCGGTAGGTGCGACGAGGTACATCTTGAACTCTTCGAATTGACGTCACCTGGCGCATGCCTGTTTGGTCAGCACTTTCCTGGGTGCCGGCTACATATTCGCTCTCGCGGGAAAAGTTGATGATGAAGAACCTCGAAGTGCGCCATCTTGCCTCTGTTTATCCAAACACTTACATTGAGTAGCTTTATAACACTGTGTTTTGGCTGGGTGCGGTGGCTCAAGCCTGTAATCCCAGCACTTTGGGAGGCCGAGACGGGTGGATCACGAGGTCAGGAGATCGAGACCATCCTGGCTAACGCGGTGAAACCCCATCTCTACTAAAAATACAAAAACTAGCTGGGCGAGGTGGCGGGTGCCTGTAGTCTCAGCTACTCGGGAGGCTGAGGCAGGAGAATGGCGTAAACCCGGGAGGCGGAGCTTGCAGTGAGCTGAGATCCGGCCACTGCACTCCAGTCCGGGCAACAGAGCAAGACTCCGCCTCAAAAAAAAAAAAACAAAAACACTGTGTATTGCGTGTGATGTGACATTCGGGAGCACTTTGAGGCTCACATGTTCAGACCGAAACTGGAGAGAAACTTTCTTAGGAACTGCTTTGTGACGTGTGCATACCACTCACAGTGTTATACATCTCTTCTCATACAATGTTGGGAAAACCTTTTAGGAGATACAGGTACCAGGTGATATTCGGGAGAATGTTGATGCCGATGATGAAAAGGGAAAGAGCCTCAGACAAAACGTGGTAAGAAGCTTTCTAGGAAACTACTCTGTAATATGTGCAATCATCTCACAGAGACAAAGCTTTCCTTACATTACACAGCTTGAAAACTGTCATGGACGGATCCACAAAGGGATTTTCAGTAGCACACTCAGGACTGTGGTGAAAAAGGAAATATCTTCAGCTAAAAGCTGGAAAGAAGCATTCTGTGAATCTACCTTTCTCTATGTTTATTCTTCTCCCATAGTTGAAGCTTTCTTTACATTACACAGCTTGGAAACTCCCTCGTGGATGGATCCACGAAGGGATATTTGGGATTACATTAGGGCCTATGGTCAAATAGGAAATAGAGTCAGATAAAAACTGGAGAGAAGCTTTCTGAGAAATTGCTTGGTGATGTGTGCATTCCACTCAGGGACTTGTAATGTTCTTCTTATAAGCCACAGTTTGAACACTGTTCCTGTAAAACCAAAAGAGTGATATTCGGAGCACATTGAAGACTATGGCAAAAATTGAAATATCATCCAAGAAAAAACAGAAAGAAGCACTCGAAGAAACTGTTCTCTGACAATCCCATTCTTTCCACAGGGTTAAAGCTTAATCTACACTCCCTAGTTTGAAAGTTGGCCTCTGAGGGTTCCGCAAAGGGATAGTAAGTGGCAACCAGAGGCCTGTGTCAAGCAAGGAAATGTCTCCCATCGAAAATTGGAGAGAAGCTTTCTGCGTATCACTTTTGTGATGTTTGTATTCATCTCAAAAAGTTAAATCATTCTTTGAATTGAGCAGTTTGAAATCACTGTTTCTGTGGAATCTGAGAAAGGACATTTGGAGACGTTCTTTAGAATACCCTGAAAAATGAATAACCTCAGAGAGAAACCAGAAGGAAGCTTTCTGTGAACCTGCTCTGTGTCACGTGAATTCCGCTCACATGGTTAAGCTTCGCTTTTCATTTAGCAGTATCATAACACTGTTTTTGTTTAGACTGTGAAGGGATATTCAGTAGAGATTTGAGGGTTACGGTGAGAAAGGAAACTTCTTCAGATAGAAACTGGAGAGAAGCTTTCTGAGGAGCTTCTTTGTGACGTGTGAATTCCACTCACTGAAATGTACCTTTCTTCTCCTAGAGGATTCCGGAATCACTTTTGGTGAAAAAGCTACCAAGAGACATTCGGGAGTATAGGGACTGCTATGGTGAAAAAGGAAATATCCTCAGACCAAAGCTGGAAAGAAGTTTTCTGTGAAACTGCTTCGTGTTAGATATACCAATTCACCTCGCATAGTTAAAACCTTTCTTATGTTACGCAGTTTGGAAACTCTGTCATGCAAGAATCTGCGAAGGGATATTTTGGAGCACATTCAGGCCTATGATGAAAGAGGAGATATCTTCAGATAAAAACTGGATATAAGCTTTGTGAGAAACTACTTGTGATGTATGCCTTCTGCTCAGGGAGTTATAACTGTTTTTTCACAAGGTAGTGTTTAAACACTGATCCTGTGTAACCGATAAAGTGATATTTCAGAGCACATTGAGGACTATGGCAAAAGTGAAATCCACTGAAATAAAATCGAGAAAGAAGCGTTCCAGGAATCTGCTCTCTGATATGTGCATTCACTTCACAGAATTTATGCTTACTCTATGTTGCCCAGTTTCGAAATTCTGTCTTTGAAGAATCTGTGAAGGGATATTTAGTGTCACCAGGAGGCTTGGGTGTGCAGGGAAACATCTCCCGATGAAAGCTGCATAGTAACTTTCTGAGCAACTACTTTGCGATGTGTGTATTCGTATCAGAGATTTAAACCATTCGTTGGATAGAGCACATTGAAATCACTCTTCTTGTGGAATCTGAGGGAGGACATTTGGGGACGATCATTAGAACATGAAGAAAGAAGTATCCTGAGGTAAAATCCAGAAGGAAGCTTTCTGTGAAACTACTCTGTGTCATCTTAATTCTTCTCACTTAGTTACACCTCTCCTTACGTTGAGTAGCTTTATGCCCCTGTGTATGTTTAGCATGTGATAGGGCACTCGGAAGCACTTTGAGGCATATGGGGAAAAAGGAAATATGTTCAGACCGAAACTGGAGAGAATCTTTCCTTGGAACTGCTTTGTGACGTGTGCATTCCACTCACAGAAATATACCTTTCTTCTCCCAGAGGATATCGGAATCTCTTTTGGAGGAAAAGCTACCAAGAGACATTCGGGAGAACAGGGATGGCTATCGTGAAAAAGGAAATATCCTCAGACAAAACTGGAGAGAAGATTTCTGTGAAACTGCTTCGTGTTAGATATATCTATTCATCTCGCGTAGTTCAAACCTTTCTTATATTACGCAGTTGGGAATCTCCGTCATGCATGAGTCCTTGAAGGGACATTTGGGAGCACATTCAGGCCTACAGTGAAAGAGGAGGTTTCTTCAGCTAAAAATTGGATAGAAGCTTTCTGAGAATCTACTTGTGATGTATGCATTCCGCTCAGCGTGTTATGCATCTTTTCTCATATGGCAGTGTTGAAGCACTGTTCCTGTGTAACTGAAAATGTGATATTTCAGAGCACCCTGAGGACTATGGCAAATAGTGAAATATACTGAAATAAAATCGAGAAAGAAGCGTTCCAAGAATCTGATATGTGCATTCACTTCACAGAATTTATTCTTACTCTATGTTGCCCAGTTTCGAAATTCTGTCTTTGAAGAATCTGTGAAGAGATATTTAGTAACGCCTAGAGGTTTGTGGTGAGTAAGGAAACATCTTCTGATGAAACCTGCAGAGTAAATTGCTGAGCAACTGCTTTGCAATATGTGTACTAGTCTCATGGATTTAAACGATTCTTTGGATTGAGCAGATTGAAATCACTCTTTTTGTGGAATCTGAGGAAGGACATTTGGGAACGATCCTTAGAACATGGAGAAAGAAATATCCTCAGGTAATATCCAGAAGGAAGCTTTCTGTGAAGCTACTCTGTGTCATCTTAATTGCTCTTGCTCAGGTAAGTGTCTCTTTTCATTGAGCAGTTTTCTAACCCTGTGTGTTTCTCGTACAATGGGATATTCGGGGGCACTTTGAGGCTTACGGTGACAAAGGAAATATGTTTAGATACAAACAGCAGAGCAGCTTTTCGAGGAACGTTTTTGGGACTTGTGCATTTCAGTACAGTGTTATTCCTCTCTTCCCATACCGCGTCATGGACACCCTTTTTGAAAAACAGGTACCAGGTGATATTCAGAAACATCTTGTTGCTGATGGTGAAAAGAGAAATAGCATCAGAGAAAAACTGGAAAGAAGCGTTCTAGGAAACTACTCTGTTGTTATGTGTAATCATCTTACATAGATAAAGCTTTCTTTACTTTACGTAGCTGCGAAACTCTAATGGACAGATCCACGAAGGGACATTCGGGAGCCCAATCAGGACTATGATGAAAAAGGAATTATCTTCAGATAAAAAATGGAAAGAAGCTTTCTGTGAATGTCTTTTTGCTATGTTTATTCATCTCAGATAGATGAAGCTTTCTTTACATTACACAGCTTGGAAACTCCCTCGTGGATGGATGCACGAAGGGATATTTGGTATCACATTTGGGCTATGGTCAAATAAGAAATAGAGTCAGATAAAAACTGGAGAGAAGCTTTCTGAGAAACTGCTTGGTGATGTGTGCATTCCACTCAGGGAGTTTTAATGGTCTTCTCATAAAGCAGTATAAACACTGTTCCTGTAAAACCAAAAGAGTGATATTCAGAGCACATTGAAGACTATGGCAAAAAGTGAAATGTCGTCTGTTAAAAAACAGAAAGAAGTACTCGAAGAAACTTCTCTCTGACATGCCCATTCTTTTCACAGGGTTAAAGCTTACTCTACATTTCCCAGTTTAAAAGTCGGCCTCTGAGGATTCTGCGAAGGGATAGTGACAACCAGAGGCCTGTGTTGAGCAAAAAAATGTCTCGCATTGAAAATTGGAGAGAAGCTTTCTGCACAACTCTTTTGTGATATTCGTATTCATCTCAAAGAGTTAAATGATTCTTTGGATTCAGCAGTATGAAATCACTGTTTCTGAGGAATCTGAGAAAAGACATTTGGAGATGCTCCTTAGAATATCCTGAAAAAGAAGTAACCTCAAAGAGAAACCAGAAGGAAGCTTTCTGTGAAAATGTTCTGTGTCATGTGAATTCCGCTCACACAGTTAAGCTTCTCTTTTCATTGAGCAGTATCACAACACTGTTTTTGTTTAGACTGCAAAGGGATATTCAGGAGCGATTTGAGGGTTATGGTGAGAAAGGAAACGTCTTCAGACAGAAACTGGAGAGAAGCTTTCTGAGGAGCTGCTTTGTGACATGTGCATTCCACTCACAGAAATATACCTTTCTTCTCCTAGAGGATTCTGGAATCCCTTTTGGAGAAAAACTTACCAAGAGTCATTCAGGAGTATAGGGAGAGCTATGGTGAAAAAGGAAATATTCTAAGACAAAACTGGAAAGAAATTTCTGTGTACCTGCTACATGTTAGACATACTTATTCATCTCCCATAGTTCAAACCTTTCTTATATTACGCAGTTCGGAAACTCCGTCATGCAAGAATCTGCGAAGGGACATTTGAGAGTACACTCAGGCCTATGGTGAAAGAGGAGATATCTTTAGATAAAAACTGGATAGAAGCTTTCTGAGAAACTACTTGTGATGAATGCATTTCACTCAGAGAGTTACACCTCTTTTCTCACAAGACAGTGTTTAAACACTATTCTTGTGTGACCAAAAATGTGACATTTCGAAGCGCATTGAGGACTATGGCAAATAGTGAAATATACTGAAATAAAATCGAGGAAGAGGCATTCCAAGAATCTGCACTCTGAAATGTACATACACTTCACAGAATTTGTCCTTACTTTATGTTGCCCAGTTTCGAAATTCTCTCTTTGAAGAATCTGTGAAGGGATAGGCTTGTGGTGAGCAAGGAAACATCTTCCAATGAAACCTGCAGAGTAACATTCTGAGCAACTGCTTTGCAATGTGTGTATTCGTCTCCTAGATTTAACCCATTCTTTGGATTGAGCAGCTTGAAATCACTGTTTTTGTGGAATCTGAGGAAAGACAGTTGGGAAAGATTCTTAGAACATGGAGAAAGAAATCTCTTCAGGTAAAAACCAGAAGAAAGCTTTCTGTGAAACTACTCTGTGTCGTCTTAATTCTTCTCGCTCAGTTAAGCCTCTCCTTATGTTGAGGAGTTTTATAACTCTGTGTATGTTTAGGGTGTGATGGAACATTCCGGAGCATATTGAGGCTTATGGTGAAAAAGGAAATATGTTCACACCGAAACTGGAGAGAAGCATTCCGAGGAACTGCTTTGTGTCGTGTGCATTCCACTCACAGTGTTATACCTCTCTTCTCATACAGCGTCGGGGAAACCCTTTTGAAGTAGCAGATAACGAGTGATATTCGGGAGCATGCTGATGCCAATGACGAAAATGGAAATAGCCTCAGACAAAACCTGGAAAGAGGCTTTCTAGGAAACTACTCTGTGATATGTGTGATCATCTCACAGAGATAAAGGATTCCTTACATTACACAGCTTGAAAACTGTCATTGACGGATCCACGAAGGGACTATCTGGAGCACACACAGGACTACGGTGAAAAAGGAAATATCTTCAGATAAAAACTGGAAAGAAGCTTTCTGTGAATCTGCTTATTTCTATGTTTATTCTTCTCCCATTGTTGAAGCGTTCTTTACATTACACAGCTTGGAATCTCCCTCGTGGATGGATACACGAAGGGATATTTGGGATCACATTCGGGCCTATGGTCAAATAGGAAATAGAGTCAGATAAAAACTGGAGAGAAGCTTTCTGAGAAACTGCTTGGTGATGTGTGCATTCCACTCAGGGAGTTATAATGTTCTTCTCATAAGGCACAATTTGAACATTGTTCCTGTATACCAAAAAGGTGATATTCGGAGTGCATTGAAGACTATGACAAAAAGTGAAATATCGTCCAATAAAAAACAGAAAGAAGAGCTCGAGGAAACTTCTCTCTGACATGCCCATTCTTTTCACAGGGTTAAAGCTTACTCTACATTTCCCAGTTTGAAAGTGGGCCTCTGAGGGTTCTGCGAAGGGATAGGAAGTAGCATCCGGAGGCCTGTGTTGATTAAGGAAATGTCTCCCATAGAAAATTGGAAAGAAGCTTTCTGTGCAACTATTTTGTGATGTTTTTATTCACCTCAAAGAGTTAAATCATTCTTTGGATTGAGCAGTTTGAAATCACTGTTTCTGTGGAATCAGAGAACAGGCATTTGGAGATACTCTATAGAATATCCTGAAAAAGTAATAATCTCAGAGAGAAACAAGAAGGAAGCTTTCTGTGAAACAGCTCTGTGTCATGTGAATTCCGCTCACACAGTTAAGCTTCTCTATTCACTGAGCAGTATCATAACCCTATTTTTGTTAGACTGCGAAGGGATATTCAGGAGTGATTTGAGAGTTACGGTGATAAAGGAAACATCTTCAGATAGAAACTGAAGAGAAGCTTTCTAAGGAGCTGCTTTGTGACGTGTGCATTCCACTCACAGAAATATACCTTTCTGCTCCTAGAGGATTTCAGAAACTTTTTTGGAGAAAAAGCTACCAAGAGACATTCGTGAGTATAGGGACGACAATGGTGGAAAAGGAAATATACTAAGACAAAGCTGGAAAGAAGATTTCTGTGAAACTGCTTCGTGTTAGATATCTATTCATCTCCCATAGTTGAAACATTTCTTATGTTACAGAGTTTGGAAATTCCGTCATGCACGATTCCGTGAAGGGACATTCGGGAGCACATTGAGACCTACGGTGAAAGAGGAGATATCTTCAGATAAAAACTGGATAGAAGTTTTCTAAGAAACTACTTGTGATATATGCAATCCGGTCAGGGAGTAATACCTCTTTTCTCACAAGGCAGAGTTCAAACACTGCTCCCTTGTAACCGAAAAAGTGATATTTCAGAGCACATTGAGGACTATGGCAAATAGTGAAATATACAGAAATAAAATCGAGAAAGAAGCGTTCCAAGAATCTGCTCTCTGATATGTGCATTCACTTCACAGAATTTATGCTTACTCTATCTTGTCCATTTTCAAAATTCTGTCTTTGAAGAATCTGTGAAGGGATATTTAGTGACGCCCGGAGGCTTGTGGTGAGCAAGGAAACATCTTCCGAGGAAACCTGCAGGGTAACTCTCTGAGCAAGTGCTTTGCGATATGTTTATTCGTCTCCTAGATTTAAACCATTCTTTGGATTGAGCAGATTGAAATCACTGTTTTTGTGGAATCTGAGGAAGGACATTTGGGAACGATCCTTAGAACATGGAGAAAGAAATATCCTCAGGTAAAATCCAGAAGGAAGCTTTCTGTGAAAGTATTCTCTGTCGTGTTAATTCCTCTCACTCAATTAAGCCTCTCCTAATGTTGAGAATTTTTATGACCCTGTGTATGTTTAGCGTGTGATGGGACATTCGGGAGCACTATGAAGCTTACAGTGTAAAAGGAAATATGTTCAAACTGAAACTGGAGAGAAGCTTTCCAAGGAACTGCTTTGAGACGTGTGGATTCCACTCATAGTGTTATACCTCTCTTCTCATACAGAGTCGGAGAAACCCTTTTGGAGAAACAAGTACCATGTAATATTCGGGAGCATGTTGATGCCGATGATGATTAGGGAAATAGCTTCAGGCAAAACCTGGAAAGAAGCTTTCTAGGAAACTACTCTGTTATATGTGTAATCATTTCACATAAATAAGGTTTCCTTACATTACACACCTTGAAAGCCGTCATGCATGGATCCACGAAGGGACTTTCGGAAGCACACACAAGACTATGGTGAAAAAGGAAGTATCTTCAGATAAAAACTGGAAAGAAGCTTTCCGTGAATCAGCTTTTTTCTATGTTTGTTCTTCTCACATAGAAGAAGCTTTCTTTACATTATGCAGCTTGGAATCTCCCCCGTGGATGGATCCACGAAGGGATATTAGGGATCACATTTGGGCCTATGGTCAAATAGGAAATATAGTCAGAAAAAAACTGGAGAGAAGCTTTCTGAGAAACTGCTTGGTGATGTGTGCTTTCCACTCAGGGAGTTTTAATGTACTTCTCATAAGGCACAGTTTGAACAATGTTCCTGTAAAACCAAAAGAGTGATATTTGGAGCACATTGAAGAAAATGGCAAAAAGTGAAATGTCGTCCAATAAAACACAGGAAGAAGCACCCGAAGAAACTGCTCTCTGACATGCCCATTCTTTTCACAGGGATAAAGCTTACTCTATGTTTCCCAGTTTGAAAGTTGGCTTTTGAGGTTTCTACGATGGAATAGTAATTGTCAACCGGAGACCTGTGTCAAGCAAGGAAATGTCTCCCATTGAAAATTGGAGAGAAGCTTTCTGCACGACTATTTTGTGATGTTTGTATTCACCTCAAAGAGTTAAATCATTCTTTGGATTGATTAGTTTGAAAACACTGTTTCTCTGGAATCTGAGAAAGGACATTTGGAGACGCTCTTTAGAATACCTGAAAAAGAAATACCTCAGAGAGAAACCAGAAGGAGGCTTTCTGTGAAACTGCTCTGTGTCACGTGAATTCCGCTCACACAGTTAAGCTTCCCTTTTCACTGAGCCATATCATAACAGTGTTTTTGTTTAGACTGCGAAGAGATATTCAGGAGCAATTTGCGAGGTACAGCAAGAAAGGAAACGTCTTCAGATAGAAACTGGACAGCAGCTTTCTGTGGAGCTGATTTGTGACGTGTGCATTCCACTCACAGAAATATACCTTTCTTCTCCTAGAGGATTCCGGAATCCCTTTTGGAGAAAAAGCTACCAAGAGACATTCGGGAGTATAGGGACAGCTATGATAAAAAAGGAAATATCCTCATACAAAACTGGAAAGATTTCTGTGAAACTGCTTCATGTTAGATATATCTAGTCATCTCGCATATTTCAAACCTTTCTTATATTATGCATTGGAAACTCCATCATGCATGAATCCATGAAGGGACATTCGGGAGGACATTCAGGCCTATGTTGAAAGCGGAGATATCTTCCGATAAAAACTGGATAGAAGCTTTCTGATAAACTACTTGTGGTGTATGCATTCCGCTCAGGGAGTAATACCTCTTTTGTCACAAGGCAGTGTTTAAACACTGTGCCTGTGTAACCGAAAATGTGATATTTAGGAGTACACTGAGAACTATGGCAAATAGTGAAATATACTACAAAAAAATCGAGAAAGAAGTGTTCCAAGTATATGTTCGCTGATATGTGCAGTCACTTCACAGAATTTATGCTTACTCTATGTTGCCCAGTTTCGAAATTCTGTCTTTGAAGAATCTGTGAAGGGATATTTAGTGACGTCGGGAGGCTTGTGGTGAGCAAGGATCATCTTCCGATGAAACCTGCAGAGTAAGTTTCTGAGCAACTGCTTTGCGATGTGTGTATTCGTCTCATAGAATTAAACCGATCTTTGGATTCTGCAGGTTGAAATCACTGTTTTTGTGGAATCTCAGGAAGGACATTTGGGAACGATCCTCAGAGCATGGAAAAAGAAATATCCTCAGGTGAAATCCAGAATGAAGCCGTTTGTGAAACTACCCTGTGTTGTCTTAATTCCCCTCACTTATTTAAGCCTCTCCTTACATTGAGTAGTTTTATAACCCTGTGTATGTTTAGCATGTGATGGGACATTCGGGAGCACTTTGAGGCTTACGGTGAAAAAGGAAATATGTTCAGACTGAAACGGGAGAGAAGCTTTCCGAGGAACTGCTTTGTGACGTGTGCATTCCACTCACAGTGTTACACCTCTCTTCTCATACAGCATTGAGGAAACCCTTTGGAGAAACAGGTACCAAGTGATACTAGGGAGCATATTGATTCCAATGATGAAAAGGGAAATACCCTCTGACAAAACCTGGAAAGAAGCTTTCTAGGAAACTACCCTTTGATATGTGTAATCATCTCACATAAATAAGGTTTTCTTACATTACACAACTTGAAAACCGTCATGGACGTATCCATGAAGGGACTTTCGGGAGCACACTCAGAACTATGGTGAAAAAGGAAATATCTTCAGATAAAAACTGGAAAGAAGCTTTCTGTGAATCTACTTTTTTTGATGTTTATTTTTCTCACATAAATGAAGCTTTCCTTACATTATGTAGCTTGGATACTCCCTCGTGGATGTTTCCATGAAGGGATATTTGGGATCACATTTGGGCCTATGATCAAATAGGAAATGTAGTCAGATAAAAACTGGAGAGAAGCTTTCTGAGAAACTCCTTAGTGATTTGTGCATTCCACTCAGGGGGTTTTAACCTTCTTCTCATAAGGCACAGTTTGAACACTGTTCCTGTAAAACCAAAAGAGTGATATTCGGAGCACATTGAAGACTATGGCAAAAAGTGAAATGTTGTCCAATAAAACAAAGAAAGAAGCAATCCAAGAAACTGCTCTCTGATATGCCCATTCTTTTCAAGGGTAAAGCTTACTCTACATTTCCCAGTTTGAAAGCAGGCCTCTGAGGTTTCTGCGAAGGGATAGTAAGTGGCAACCAGAGGCCTGTGTCGAGCAAGGAAATGTCTCCCATCGAAAATTGGAGAGCAGCTTTCTGCGCCACACTTTTTTGATGTTTGTATTCATCTCTAATGGTAAATCATTCTTTGGTTTGAGCAGTTTGAAATCACTGTTTCTGTGGAATCTGAGAAAGGACATTTGGAGACGCTCTTTAGAATATCCTGAAAAAGACATAACCTCAGAGAGAAACCAGAAGGAAGCTTTCTGTGAACCTGCTCTATGTGATGTGAATTCCGCTCACACAGTAAAGCTTCTCTTTTCATTGAGCAGTATCATAACACTGTTTTTGTTTAGACTGTGAAGGGATATTCAGGAAAGATTTGAGGGTTACAGTGAGAAAAATAACTCTTCAGATAGAAACTAGAGAGAAGCTTTCTGTGGAGCTGATTTGTGACGTGTGCATTCCACTCACAGAAATATACCTTTCTTCTTTTAGAGTATTCCGGAATCCCTTTTTGAGGAAAAGCTACCAAGAGACATTCGGGAGTATAGGGATGGCTATGGTGAAAAAGGAAATATCCTCAGACAAACCTGGAAAGGAGATTTCTGTGAAACTACTTTCAGTTAGATATATCTATTCATCTCCCATATTTCAAACATTTCTTATGTTACGCAGTTTGGAAACTCCGTCATATACAAATTCGTGTAGGGACATTCTGGAGGACATTCAAGCCTAAGGTGAAAGCGGAGATATCTTCAGATAAAAACTAGATAGAAGCTTTATGAGAAACTGCCTGTGATGTGTGTATTCCGCTCAGGGATTTATACCTCTTTTCTCCCAAGGCAGTGTTTAAACACTGTGCTTGTGTAACCAAAAAAGTGATATTTTGGAGAGCATTGAGGACTATACCAAACAGTAAAATATACTGCAAAAAAATCGAGAAAGAAGCATTCCAAGAATCTGCTCTCTGATATGTGCATTCACTTCACAGAATTTATGCTTACTCTATGTTGTCCAGTTTCAAAATTCTGTCTTTAAAGAAACTGTGAAGGGATATTTAGTGGCACATGGAGGCTTGTGGTGAGCAAGGAAACATGTTCTGAGGAAACCTGCAGAGTTACTTTCTGAACAACTGCTTTGTGATGTGTTTATTTGACTCATCGATTTAAACCGTTCTTTGTTTTGGGCAGATTGAAATCACTGTTTTTGTGGAATCTGAGGAAGGACATTTGGGAACAATCCTTAGAACATGGAGAAAGAAATATCCTCAGGTTAAGTTCCAGAAGGAAGCTTTCTGTGAAACTACTCTGTGTCATCTTAATTCCACTCGCTTAGTTAAGCCTCTCCTTACGTTGAGTAGTTTTATTACCCTGTGTATGTTTAGAGTGTCATGGGATATTCGGGAGCACTTTGAGGCTGACGGTGAAAAAGGAAATATGTTCAGACCGAAACTGGAGAGAAGCTTTCCGAGGAACTGCTTTGTGACGTATGCATTCCACTCACAGAAATATACCTTTTCCTCCTAGAGGTTTTAGGAGTCCCTTTTGGAGAAAAAGCTACCAGGAGACATTTGAGAGTACAGGGACGGCTATGCTTAAAAAGGAAATATCCTTAGACAAACCTGGAAAGAAGTTTTCTGTGGAACTGCTTCATGTTAGATATGTCTATTCATCTCTCATAGTTCAAAGCTGTCTTATATTACACAGTTTCGTAACTCTGTCAGGCACGAAACCACAAAGTGACATTTGGGAGCACATTCAGGCCTGCGGTGAAAGAGGAGATATCTTCAGATAAAAATTGTATAGAAGCTTTCTGAGAAACTACTTGTGATGTTTGCATTCCACTCAGGGTTTTATACCTCTTTTCTCACAAGGCAGTGTTTGAACACTGTTCCTGTGTAACCGAAAATGTGATATTTAGGAGCACATTGTGGACTACAGCAAATAGTGAAATATACTGAAATAAAATCGAGAAAGAAGTGTTCCAAGAATCTGCTCTCTGATACGTGAATTCACTTCACAGAATTTATGCTTACTCTATGTTGCCCACTTCTGAAATTCTGTGTTTGAAGAATCTGTGAAGGGATATTTAGTGATGCCCGGAGGCTTGTGTTCAGCAAGGAAACATCTTCTGATGAAACCTGCCAGTAACTTTCTGAGCAATTGCTTTGAAATGTGTGTATTCGTCTCATACATTTAAACCATTCTTTGGATTGACCAGATTGAAATCACTGTTTTTGTGGAATCTGAGGAAGGACATTTGGGAATGATCCTTAGAACATGGAGAAAGAAATATCTTCTCGTAAAATCCAGAAGGAAGCTTTTTGTGAAACTATTCTGTATCATCGTAATTCCTCTCACTTAGTTAAGCCTCTCCTTACGTTGAGTAGTTTTATAACCCTGTGTATGTTTAGCATTTAATGAGACATTCGGGGGCAGTTTGAGGCTTACGGTGAAAAAGGAAATTGGTTTGGTTTTCTATAGACCACCAGAGCATGCAGAAAAAAACAGCGAGCAGGCAAGGGTAGGAGCAAACTGCAAATTTATTTTGGTCACCTAGCTTTAGGGAAGTAGGTGGGTAGGGAGAGGTCTGTCAGCCTCTGGCAAAGGAGGCCAACAGAGTCACCCGTGGGACTCTCAAACGGAGTTCCTGTAGTCCTGACTGGAGTGGGGATGCTGGGATGTCCGTGCCGTGCTCTGCCGGGAGTGGCTTTTCTGGGAGTGTGAGGGCAAGAGGAGGTGCACGGGCGTTTTGGGGGGATTCCGCAGGTGCAACCAGGTAAATCTTGGTCTCTTTGTATTGATATCACCTGGTGCATGCCCGGTTGGTCTGCACTTTCCTGGGCGCCGGCTGCATTTCCGCACGCACGGGAAAAGTTGGTGATGAAGAACCCGGAAGTGTGCCATCTTACCTCTGTTCATCCAAACAGTCCAACCTTTGTTTGATAATAATGATAAGGGGCACCGTGGCCTGTCTGGATACTTCCTGCTGTTAAGGGGAGTCATTAAGTTCGGGGCCTATGGTTGGTATTTGGACGTACGGATGAAGAATGAAATAAGGCACAGTATTAGTATAGGAATGAGGAATGGAAGCATTTGTTGGAATATGGGCAAAACCCAGAAGGATGGTCCTGGCAAGGCTGGGGAGTATGAGATAGTTAAGAAAATTTATTAAGTTTGAGGCAACAGGGGGAAAGCCAAACTGATTTCCACTGATTGCTTTCGATAGGGGCCCTTTTTAGCTGGGAATGAGGAACGAGTGTGCAAAGTAGTTGTTGGCCAGGCAGCAATTAAGGAATGGAGATATTGTGGCGTGGAAGGCTTTCCGTCAACTCCTACTACAGAGCTATTGGATGGAAGGCCAGGTCCAGAGAAGGACGGCAAAACAGAACAGGTAGCCTCACTGTCGATTAAAAAATTAATTGTCTTACCCGCTACCAGGAGAGTTACCCACAGCTCAGCGAGGGTGATCGGGGTCCCCGAGTCTTGGCAACTTCAGTTGTCGTCGTCCAGATGTAGGAACTGGAAAGAGCTCCCAGGATCCTAGGAAAGGGGGTCACGTGGAGAAATGGCACCTGTTCTCAGGGTTGGGCCATCAGACTTCCAGTGTCCTCCGTGCTGGCAAGCAGGGCAGGGGGTTGCTGGTGCACGAGGGTTAGGACATTCACTGGCCCAATGTCCTGATGCCTTGCACTTATAGCAAGGCTGCGTTGGGGCTTGGGGACCTTGCAGACACCTATTGGCATAGTGTCCTGCCTTACCGCACTTATAGCAGGCTCCTTTTGTATCCTTGGAGTCTGCGGGGTGTGAGCTCTCTGGCCTACGCTTACGACTGGGCTGTAAAGCCACTGCTAGGAGCTGTACCTTCTGTTCCAGGCGAGCCTGTCGCTGTGCTTCAGCCGTCTCCTCTCTGGAGTTATAGACCTTAAAGGCTAGTTTAACGAGGTCTTGTATTGGTGTCTGAGGACAATCCTCTACCTTTTGAAGTTTTTTTTTTTACGAATATCAGGAGCTGAATGAGAAATGAAATAAGACGCCAAAATGGTGGCCTCTCTGGTGGAGGCCGGATCTAACTGGGTATATTGGGTTAGAACCTCAGTCAGCCTATTTAAGAATGTGGCTGGATTTTCTTCTGGATTTTGAACTAAATTCCTTTATGTATATGGTAGGATTAGCTGAGAAATCACCTAAAGGCTTCTCAATTTTGGAAAGATCGGCCAATGAAAATGGGACATGTATTCTGACTACCCCCTCCACCCAGCTACCTCTCGCAAAGGTGCTAACACTGATGGAGGGTGTGGGGCAGAAGTGGGGGTGTTAGTGGGGCACTTACAGTGAGTGTGGGCAGAGATAGGGGACCCTAGGTGGCTGGCTAAGGAGGTGGAAGGGGGCAAGTGTGTGAGCGGGCTACCAGTCGATGAGGAGCATGGAGGAGGAGTCCTGGCAGGAAGGGAGGTGTCGGAGAGATCAGGGAGAGAAGGAGGATTATAGGGCAGGTCAGGGCGAGAGCATAAGTCCCAAAAGCCTTGTATGTAATTAATTTCGGACCACTTGCTTAGCCGCTGGCAGAAATTGCTGAGCTTGATCACTCCACAGTGGAAAGGAAAATTAACTGCTTCCTCCTTAGGTCTTGTTCGAGCTGCAAAGTTTTTAAATTGGCTAAGAGCCACCCTAAGGGTGTGCTCTTTGGAAATTTGTACTGGGGGTTTCCCATTTGTTTCATCTTTACTTACACAATGGACACAATGGAAATGGAAGTGGATCTCTGCCTGGCTTCAAAGTGTCCTTTGGAACCAGCAGAAACAGACTGGAGGCTCTTGGAGCCAAGGTGGAGATTACCTTCAGGTGGACGTCTCCGTCTTGAATGGGTCTCCCGAGCCACGTGGTGGCTCCTGAGCCACTTAGTGGATCACAAGTTGGCCTCGGACCTTTGCAGGATTTTTGGCCGTGGGAGGTAAAGAGGAGACAAGGGCACTTAGACCAGAGAGGCCGTGAGAGTGTGGGAAGCAGGTCTCAGGTCCTGGTGCATCTGTGGCATGGGAGCAGGAGTAGGTTCTTCAACCCTTAGAGGCCTGAGGAGGGGTCTCCTCCCGGGTCTTCGGCACCGACTGATTTGTTTTTCTAAAGAACACCAGAGTGGGCAAAAAAGAACCAGCGAGCAGGCAAGGGTAGGAGCAAAACTGCAAATTTATTTTGGTCACCTAGCTTCAGGGATGTAGGTGGGTAGGGAGAGATCTGTCAGTCTCCACCAAAGGAGGCCAACAGAGTCGCCTGTGGAGCTCTCGGAGGGAGTTCTTGCAGTCCTGACAGGAGCGGGGAGGCTGGGAAGTCCGCGCCGCACTCTGCTGGGAGTGGCTTTTCTGGGAGTGGGAGGGCAATAGGCAGGGCAAGGGCTTGTCGGGGGGCATTCTGCAGGTGAGACCAGGTAAATCTTGGTCTCTTCGAATTGACGTCACATAGCGCATACCCAGTTGGTTTGTACCTTCAGGGGCGCCGACTGCATTTTCGCACGCATGGGAAAAGTTGGTAATGAAGAACCAGGAAGTGTGCCATCTTACCTCCGTTTCGTTCTCAACGAAACTGGAGAGAAGCTCTCCGAGGAACTGCTTTGTGACGTGTGCATTCCACTCACAGAAATATACCTTTCTTCTCTTAGAGTATTTCGGAATCCCTTTTGTAGTAAAAGCTACCAAGAGACATTCGGGAGTACAGGGACGGCTATGGTGAAAAAGCAAATATCCTCAGACAAAATTGGAGAGAAGATATCTGTGAAACTGCTTCGTGTTAGATATATCTATTCATCTCACATAGTTCAAACCCTTCTTATAGTACGCAGTTTGGAAACTCTGTCATGCACAGATCCACGAAGGGACATGCGGGAGCACATTCAGGCCCACAGTGAAAGAGGAGATATCTTCACAAAAAAACTGGATAGAAGCTTTCTGAGAAATTACTTGTGATGTATGCATTCCGCTGAGGAAGTTATACCTCTTTTCTCACAAGGCAGTGTTTAAACACTGTTCCTGTGTAACTGAAAAAGTGATATTTCGGAGCGCCCTGAGGACTATCGCAAATAGTGAAATATACTGCAATAAAATCGAGAAAGAAGCGTTCCA
>NW_022322580.1:935-1023 GCF_002776525.5 Piliocolobus tephrosceles | reverse complement strand
GGCAGATTTCCTTCTTGCTGTTCTCACAATAGGTGAGTGACTTCTCATGAGATCTGGTTGTTTAAAAGTGTGTAGCACTTCCCACTTT
>NW_022322580.1:0-835 GCF_002776525.5 Piliocolobus tephrosceles | reverse complement strand
GCCATGTAAGATGTGCTGCTTCCCCTTCTGCCATTACTGAAAGTTTTCCAAGGCCTCCCCAGTCATGTTTTCTGTACAGCCTGCAGAATCGTGAGTCAATTTGACCTCTTTTCTTTACAAATTACCCAGTTTCAGGTGTTTCTTTACAGCAGTACAAGAACAGATTAATACGATACCTGATGCACAGGCTCCTGTCATGGCTTTTGTGACCCCATTACCGGTTACCACTCGGGTCAGCCTTGACCCCAGTCTCTGAGGCTGGTTCTGTCTCACAAGGGGGGGTTTCATGATGTTAGCACAGGATCCCTTTCAGCTTCCTACTCTGAGCACAGAGCGACTGTGTTCTGCTGGGTCTTTGTGACTCAATCTCTGTAGGAATCCTTGTCATGTTCCCTTGAGCATGTTCCTGCCTGACCCTCTGGGAGCCCCGTCCCTACCAGCTTTCACTTTCTATTGTCAGGTGCTCAGGATGCTGTCCTATTTGCCCATGTCTCCTTTGCATTTTCTCTCCCCATGTGTCTGCCTGGTCTCTGAGCCCCAGCTACCTCTGCAGTGGTTTATGTGAAAGTTGAGACCACAACCTGCATCAGCCTGGTCCTGCACACGCAGCTGGAAAGAACCTGTGTGGTCTGTTGAGTTCCCTCCACCACTCTCTCTTAATGATACCACCCAGCCCCAGTGATGGCTGACAGCATTTGCAAAATAAGAAAGTGCTGGCTGGTGGAGAGTTTAGGAGACGTATTACAAGATGTGGTTGTTTAAAAGTGTGTAGCACTTCCGCCTTAGCCCTCTTTCTTCTGCTCCAGCCATGTAAGATGTGCTGCTTCCCCTTCTG
>NW_022322579.1:188-1023 GCF_002776525.5 Piliocolobus tephrosceles | reverse complement strand
CAGAAGGGGAAGCAGCACATCTTACATGGCTGGAGCAGAAGAAAGAGGGCTAAGGCGGAAGTGCTACACACTTTTAAACAACCACATCTTGTAATACGTCTCCTAAACTCTCCACCAGCCAGCACTTTCTTATTTTGCAAATGCTGTCAGCCATCACTGGGGCTGGGTGGTATCATTAAGAGAGAGTGGTGGAGGGAACTCAACAGACCACACAGGTTCTTTCCAGCTGCGTGTGCAGGACCAGGCTGATGCAGGTTGTGGTCTCAACTTTCACATAAACCACTGCAGAGGTAGCTGGGGCTCAGAGACCAGGCAGACACATGGGGAGAGAAAATGCAAAGGAGACATGGGCAAATAGGACAGCATCCTGAGCACCTGACAATAGAAAGTGAAAGCTGGTAGGGACGGGGCTCCCAGAGGGTCAGGCAGGAACATGCTCAAGGGAACATGACAAGGATTCCTACAGAGATTGAGTCACAAAGACCCAGCAGAACACAGTCGCTCTGTGCTCAGAGTAGGAAGCTGAAAGGGATCCTGTGCTAACATCATGAAACCCCCCCTTGTGAGACAGAACCAGCCTCAGAGACTGGGGTCAAGGCTGACCCGAGTGGTAACCGGTAATGGGGTCACAAAAGCCATGACAGGAGCCTGTGCATCAGGTATCGTATTAATCTGTTCTTGTACTGCTGTAAAGAAACACCTGAAACTGGGTAATTTGTAAAGAAAAGAGGTCAAATTGACTCACGATTCTGCAGGCTGTACAGAAAACATGACTGGGGAGGCCTTGGAAAACTTTCAGTAATGGCAGAAGGGGAAGCAGCACATCTTACATGGC
>NW_022322579.1:0-88 GCF_002776525.5 Piliocolobus tephrosceles | reverse complement strand
AAAGTGGGAAGTGCTACACACTTTTAAACAACCAGATCTCATGAGAAGTCACTCACCTATTGTGAGAACAGCAAGAAGGAAATCTGCC
>NW_022322578.1:0-1917 GCF_002776525.5 Piliocolobus tephrosceles | reverse complement strand
GGTCTTTTATAGCAATGAAATTAAATAATTATATAAGTAAACATGAAATCCAGAATAAAAGAGTAATCAGAATTGGCTTGGAGTTAATTAAGCAAGACATCCCAGTAGACATATATTTGCAACATAGTTTTGAAGTATATTGGAGGACAAGATTAGTGGAGAAAAAAGAAAATAATAAGAGGCCTTCTTTGGGTGAGGGTAAGTAGAGGACTGCAGCAGTTGACGCATAGAGGTAGAGCTTTTCAAACAATTTGGAAGTACTATAATTTGCTTTGGTTAGTGTGTAGGAGCATGTGGGTGAAATAATAATAGTTAAATACACAGAGGCAAGAAGCAGTCATTTAATATACAGTATTTAGGGCTAAGCTTAAGTTTTTTAAGCATTAAGAAGTTATCTTAAATTCCTGAGTAAGGAAGCATGTGGTATTTGAGAAAATGACAAACATTTTGAAAAAAGGCCTAGTGCAGCAAGTTACACACAGTAGTATTTCAAGAAATGTGTGTTGCTTTGAAATTCACTGACAGCTTAAAAATAGACACTTCTGGTTGGAGCACTAAGCTACATGGTCCTCATGGTGTTCTCTTTATAAAACATTTTATTTTAATCGTACAAATCTGTAAAAGTTGTCCATCTCCCATACTTAAACTGAATCCTAGGAGGCACATGTACTTCTCTGAAAGTGTTATCCATTTATTCTCTTGCAGAAGATGTTGTCTCCTATTGGAGAAGGACCGACTTAGACACACTTTAATAATCAACAGGCCCTAGCATAATAAGATAGCTCAGTAAATATCTGGGGAATTAAGGGGTCCCTTTATTGTACTATGCTCTCATCTATAGGATTCACAAGAGATGAGGTTGCTTCTAACTGAACAGAGGTTTTCCCTGGATATGAACAATTTTTTTTTTTTTCAGAATCCTTTTTGTTTGTTTTCTTTTAATCTCTTCTCAAGGAAGAAGGTGTCCATTACTTACTCCAATGCAAACTCCTCTATTCGATTTGCTCCCGTCTATATCAAGTGAGATCTGTGAACTTAGAGTCCAACTTCTGCTCTGCCTCTCCACCAGTCTCTTAAAGAAAGATCACCTTCCTTAAAGAAAACCAACATTTATATCAGACAGTAATTGATATTAAGACACGATGGTAAATCCAGTTAAGACGTTAATTGTATAAGATGTATAACTGAAAATTCAGGCAAATTACAGCATGTTTTTAAGTAGTCAGTAGAATATAAAAGAGGAAATCTAATTCATGTGAGCAGCATAGGACAATAAATAGTGGAGGGAAGTTTAAGAAATATAGAAAATACTAATCGTAGTGTACTACTTGGCTCTAGTGTAAAATATGTATATACTCCTATTAGTAAGGAGTGGTGGGTGATGCTATAGTAACAAACACACCCTAAATTTCAGAGGATGGAAAGAATGTTTCTTTCTCACTCACACTGAATATGATTTCCAAAGTTGGTGGAGCCTCAGCTCTGTGTGGTCCTCACTCTGGTTGCCAGGAGAAGAAAGAACAGCCATTCTCTGGAACAGTCTTGTTAGAGAGAAAGATAGAGAATGCATTACCTATCTTGCACTGGCTCTTAAAGCTTCCACATGTTCCTTCCATTCTCATTTTGTAGTTCAAAGAAATTGACGTCGCCATGTCAATTCCACGGTGGGAGAGAAATGCAACTTTGCCTTCTGCCTAGAAAGACACTGCAGGTATTTGGTGAACAACAACAATGTAACACTCATAGAAAAGCAAAATAAGTTTCAAATTTTTTTCAATTACTTTTCAACTTTAAGAATTGACTTATAAGGAAAGCATGGAGGACAATTTTGGAATGTAAATGTTAGCATTGCCTAAAATGCTAAATCAAAAAACCTTTGTTTCTATCCCATAGCCTCTTAAATAAGATTCCATTTCC
>NW_022322577.1:0-1917 GCF_002776525.5 Piliocolobus tephrosceles | reverse complement strand
GGAAATGGAATCTTATTTAAGAGGCTATGGGATAGAAACAAAGGTTTTTTGATTTAGCATTTTAGGCAATGCTAACATTTACATTCCAAAATTGTCCTCCATGCTTTCCTTATAAGTCAATTCTTAAAGTTGAAAAGTAATTGAAAAAAATTTGAAACTTATTTTGCTTTTCTATGAGTGTTACATTGTTGTTGTTCACCAAATACCTGCAGTGTCTTTCTAGGCAGAAGGCAAAGTTGCATTTCTCTCCCACCGTGGAATTGACATGGCGACGTCAATTTCTTTGAACTACAAAATGAGAATGGAAGGAACATGTGGAAGCTTTAAGAGCCAGTGCAAGATAGGTAATGCATTCTCTATCTTTCTCTCTAACAAGACTGTTCCAGAGAATGGCTGTTCTTTCTTCTCCTGGCAACCAGAGTGAGGACCACACAGAGCTGAGGCTCCACCAACTTTGGAAATCATATTCAGTGTGAGTGAGAAAGAAACATTCTTTCCATCCTCTGAAATTTAGGGTGTGTTTGTTACTATAGCATCACCCACCACTCCTTACTAATAGGAGTATATACATATTTTACACTAGAGCCAAGTAGTACACTACGATTAGTATTTTCTATATTTCTTAAACTTCCCTCCACTATTTATTGTCCTATGCTGCTCACATGAATTAGATTTCCTCTTTTATATTCTACTGACTACTTAAAAACATGCTGTAATTTGCCTGAATTTTCAGTTATACATCTTATACAATTAACGTCTTAACTGGATTTACCATCGTGTCTTAATATCAATTACTGTCTGATATAAATGTTGGTTTTCTTTAAGGAAGGTGATCTTTCTTTAAGAGACTGGTGGAGAGGCAGAGCAGAAGTTGGACTCTAAGTTCACAGATCTCACTTGATATAGACGGGAGCAAATCGAATAGAGGAGTTTGCATTGGAGTAAGTAATGGACACCTTCTTCCTTGAGAAGAGATTAAAAGAAAACAAACAAAAAGGATTCTGAAAAAAAAAAAAATTGTTCATATCCAGGGAAAACCTCTGTTCAGTTAGAAGCAACCTCATCTCTTGTGAATCCTATAGATGAGAGCATAGTACAATAAAGGGACCCCTTAATTCCCCAGATATTTACTGAGCTATCTTATTATGCTAGGGCCTGTTGATTATTAAAGTGTGTCTAAGTCGGTCCTTCTCCAATAGGAGACAACATCTTCTGCAAGAGAATAAATGGATAACACTTTCAGAGAAGTACATGTGCCTCCTAGGATTCAGTTTAAGTATGGGAGATGGACAACTTTTACAGATTTGTACGATTAAAATAAAATGTTTTATAAAGAGAACACCATGAGGACCATGTAGCTTAGTGCTCCAACCAGAAGTGTCTATTTTTAAGCTGTCAGTGAATTTCAAAGCAACACACATTTCTTGAAATACTACTGTGTGTAACTTGCTGCACTAGGCCTTTTTTCAAAATGTTTGTCATTTTCTCAAATACCACATGCTTCCTTACTCAGGAATTTAAGATAACTTCTTAATGCTTAAAAAACTTAAGCTTAGCCCTAAATACTGTATATTAAATGACTGCTTCTTGCCTCTGTGTATTTAACTATTATTATTTCACCCACATGCTCCTACACACTAACCAAAGCAAATTATAGTACTTCCAAATTGTTTGAAAAGCTCTACCTCTATGCGTCAACTGCTGCAGTCCTCTACTTACCCTCACCCAAAGAAGGCCTCTTATTATTTTCTTTTTTCTCCACTAATCTTGTCCTCCAATATACTTCAAAACTATGTTGCAAATATATGTCTACTGGGATGTCTTGCTTAATTAACTCCAAGCCAATTCTGATTACTCTTTTATTCTGGATTTCATGTTTACTTATATAATTATTTAATTTCATTGCTATAAAAGACC
>NW_022322575.1:0-2983 GCF_002776525.5 Piliocolobus tephrosceles | reverse complement strand
CCCCCCACCCCAGATAAGAATCACTGATGTGGACGGCCACCTTGACTTACCTGGCATCACTCCCTCATTTCACACCTAGACCATTCTAATGCTTGCCATTTAACTTCTCACTCAACACATCTCATCTTTTGCCTCCCCACCCTCATTAGGCCTGAAACTCTCTGCCTGGAACCACGTCATTCCTTCCCTATTTGTCCTTTAACACACTTGTGACCCCAAACACCAGTCTGCATTGGAAACTTGTTCTTTTAATGCTTCCTCACCCCATACTTCTTGTCCTCCCACCTGATAGAACTTTTAGGGACTGTGTCAGTATCCTTGGCCTCAACCTGTTTCTTATGGGTGCTTACTGTTGTCGGTTTTCCTTAATCCCCACTCCTTTTTTCAGATCCCTTACAAGATAGGCAGGCCTACAGAAACTTTCCCCTGTGTTTCCCAAGTTCTAAGTTGTTTCCTAAAAACCAGCCATTTACCTTGACCTTTCGACCTACAAGAAACCACTTTTATTTACTTCTTTTGGTGGATTTAGACGTCTTCCCCAGCCTATATTCATCACCCGCAACATTAGATATGTAACCCACCAGCTCAGTTAAATAAGAGTTTCCTCCAACCCAGAACTTGGCTCGATTCTCGCCATCTGGTTCCCTACCTCCTCTCCCACTCACACCCCACTGCTCCCAATCCTTCCCTCCTTTCCAACCCAGGCAATCCCAACCCAAAGCCCATCCCAAACCCCATCCCCTGCACCCAACCCACCCTTCCCCACTGCATCCATAGCAAAGAGCCTGGCCCAAGATTCGCACCTTTGCAACAAAGTTCAGTGCTTTAAGAGCAGCCATTCCTTCCTGCCCATTGCTGTCCACCCCTTTTACGCTTTCCGTTCCCCAAGCCGAACCTTGAAGGCTGCTCTGAGCACTCCAAATTCCTTTGTTCCTACTCTGGGACCTCCCCTTTCACCTTGCTTCACCTGTGGCTGTCCTGCCTATGGCTGTCCTGCCTGTGACTGTCCTGCCCAGTTCCCTTCCACCACGCTTTCTGCCCTCCATCCTTCCCTGGGGGCCCCTCCACCCTGTCTGTCTTCTGTAGGTGACTCCCCTGTTGCGCTGCCTCATTGTCCCACTTCCACATTCTTTCTTGCAGCCTTTCCCCTTGTGACATATTTCTTCTCTGCTTCCTTGGCCAAAGGAAGACATCTGCCTCTCTCTGGCCTATATTTCTCTCAATCACCAAGGACTTGTCACTTCATCAGACTCAGTCATCTCTTCTCCATAGGGATGTGCTCACTACTTTGACCTGCTTTCACCACTCAAACTCTTCCATCCTCTCTCTATCCCACCTTCTCTTCAAGAACTGTTTTCAGTGGCTCCTCCAGATCTTCCACTGATTCAGGCCAGCGCCTTCCCTTAGGCTGCCTTTTCCTTCCCCTCTTCCACTCCAGCCTTGTTTCCTCTTTTCTCTCTCTCTTCCATGAAGTGAGTTCCTACAAAACTCTACAGCCAGTCCCACCACTTCCTGCTCTTCCTCCTTTCTTCATCTCCATTATTTCCATTTACCTTGGATAGGGCCCCATTGAGCCCATGCACCCCTGGTTGCACCTACTCATTGAAGCCATCTGGATCCACCATTTCTTCTTTGCCTCTTGGCCACACTACCTTTACTATACCCTTGTTTAGAATTTAAGACCTTCTTCTTATACAAGTCCTGCCATCCATCCTGTTCTGCCTTTCCTCCTCTCTGCCCTCTGGAAAAAGTCTCCAAAAATGAAGCCCCCGTATCAGCACCCAAACCTTCATCCTATCCAACCTCTGGGCATATTCCCTCCCACTGTGCCCATTTACTATTGACCTAATCTCCCACTAAATCTAAGATGCTACCTGTGTTTGAAGGCCCCCCTTCCTATTTCACTGCACCTCTGTAGTGAAGTGTGGTGTAGTGCATATTTTCAGTTGCAAGCTACAGCTCCGTCCTCTCAGGCTCCCTTGACAACAGAAGCTCAGACTCAGTGGTCACTGGAAATTGTCTCCTGTCCATTAGTTCCCTCTAACACTTGCAAGCACCTTGCTGCCCACATACTAGACTCATGAGTCCATCCCCAAACCCCCAGCCCCCAAGGTTTACCTGGCAGTAGGTTCCATGCAGGTGCTGTCTGAATGTGCAGTGATGCCCCATTTCCTCCATTTACCCTGAGCGACTTAGGCACTTTCCCTCTACTGTCATTTCCTAAGGATCCACTTCTGAAAAGCCTGGGATTTTGCCTCCCTACCCTAATCCTATGGGTTGGTCTTGATAAGAGGCATGATACCAACTTCCTTGAGATCTGATAAAGGCCCATTTGGGGAACTCTGATTTCCTCCTTCCCCTTTTCTGCATCGGACCCTGTATGGACACTAAGCTCCCCACAAGTTCATGATGTTCTTTCCCCTCATGCACCACAAATCTCTTTCTTTTCCCATCAGCTTCCCTGACCCCACTCACATCACACCACCTCAAATGGCTGCCCCATTCCATTGTCTCACTGTTTCCACACAAGGTTCACATTTAATTCCTACACCCGTTGCCTCCCACTTTCATCTTCCAGACATGCTCCACCTCCTCTTCAACATCTAGTCCTGCATGCCCTGCCACCTGCAGGTCAATCCACAAACTCAGGAATCTTTCCTGAGCTCTGACCCCTTCCTGCCCTGCCCCCACTGATGCCACCACTGCTAGCTTCCATGTCCTCAACCTGCTGTAATGAGTCCATCTCCTGTCTCAGTTCACCCCTAACCATCCTATATTCTCAGTTCTGCCTCTAAGGAACAGTGGTTTCCTCTCTCTCTTGTGTCCTCTGGCCTTTCATCGTCTCACCATGCCCTTTATTGAGACACTGTCCTCAATGTTTCCAAGTTGCCAGCACCTCTACACCCTGTTTCTGTGGCCTCATCTCACCTCTCCTGCATTCCTCCCTTGGCTTACCCACACCATGCTTTCTCCTCCATGACCT
>NW_022322574.1:0-2983 GCF_002776525.5 Piliocolobus tephrosceles | reverse complement strand
AGGTCATGGAGGAGAAAGCATGGTGTGGGTAAGCCAAGGGAGGAATGCAGGAGAGGTGAGATGAGGCCACAGAAACAGGGTGTAGAGGTGCTGGCAACTTGGAAACATTGAGGACAGTGTCTCAATAAAGGGCATGGTGAGACGATGAAAGGCCAGAGGACACAAGAGAGAGAGGAAACCACTGTTCCTTAGAGGCAGAACTGAGAATATAGGATGGTTAGGGGTGAACTGAGACAGGAGATGGACTCATTACAGCAGGTTGAGGACATGGAAGCTAGCAGTGGTGGCATCAGTGGGGGCAGGGCAGGAAGGGGTCAGAGCTCAGGAAAGATTCCTGAGTTTGTGGATTGACCTGCAGGTGGCAGGGCATGCAGGACTAGATGTTGAAGAGGAGGTGGAGCATGTCTGGAAGATGAAAGTGGGAGGCAACGGGTGTAGGAATTAAATGTGAACCTTGTGTGGAAACAGTGAGACAATGGAATGGGGCAGCCATTTGAGGTGGTGTGATGTGAGTGGGGTCAGGGAAGCTGATGGGAAAAGAAAGAGATTTGTGGTGCATGAGGGGAAAGAACATCATGAACTTGTGGGGAGCTTAGTGTCCATACAGGGTCCGATGCAGAAAAGGGGAAGGAGGAAATCAGAGTTCCCCAAATGGGCCTTTATCAGATCTCAAGGAAGTTGGTATCATGCCTCTTATCAAGACCAACCCATAGGATTAGGGTAGGGAGGCAAAATCCCAGGCTTTTCAGAAGTGGATCCTTAGGAAATGACAGTAGAGGGAAAGTGCCTAAGTCGCTCAGGGTAAATGGAGGAAATGGGGCATCACTGCACATTCAGACAGCACCTGCATGGAACCTACTGCCAGGTAAACCTTGGGGGCTGGGGGTTTGGGGATGGACTCATGAGTCTAGTATGTGGGCAGCAAGGTGCTTGCAAGTGTTAGAGGGAACTAATGGACAGGAGACAATTTCCAGTGACCACTGAGTCTGAGCTTCTGTTGTCAAGGGAGCCTGAGAGGACGGAGCTGTAGCTTGCAACTGAAAATATGCACTACACCACACTTCACTACAGAGGTGCAGTGAAATAGGAAGGGGGGCCTTCAAACACAGGTAGCATCTTAGATTTAGTGGGAGATTAGGTCAATAGTAAATGGGCACAGTGGGAGGGAATATGCCCAGAGGTTGGATAGGATGAAGGTTTGGGTGCTGATACGGGGGCTTCATTTTTGGAGACTTTTTCCAGAGGGCAGAGAGGAGGAAAGGCAGAACAGGATGGATGGCAGGACTTGTATAAGAAGAAGGTCTTAAATTCTAAACAAGGGTATAGTAAAGGTAGTGTGGCCAAGAGGCAAAGAAGAAATGGTGGATCCAGATGGCTTCAATGAGTAGGTGCAACCAGGGGTGCATGGGCTCAATGGGGCCCTATCCAAGGTAAATGGAAATAATGGAGATGAAGAAAGGAGGAAGAGCAGGAAGTGGTGGGACTGGCTGTAGAGTTTTGTAGGAACTCACTTCATGGAAGAGAGAGAGAAAAGAGGAAACAAGGCTGGAGTGGAAGAGGGGAAGGAAAAGGCAGCCTAAGGGAAGGCGCTGGCCTGAATCAGTGGAAGATCTGGAGGAGCCACTGAAAACAGTTCTTGAAGAGAAGGTGGGATAGAGAGAGGATGGAAGAGTTTGAGTGGTGAAAGCAGGTCAAAGTAGTGAGCACATCCCTATGGAGAAGAGATGACTGAGTCTGATGAAGTGACAAGTCCTTGGTGATTGAGAGAAATATAGGCCAGAGAGAGGCAGATGTCTTCCTTTGGCCAAGGAAGCAGAGAAGAAATATGTCACAAGGGGAAAGGCTGCAAGAAAGAATGTGGAAGTGGGACAATGAGGCAGCGCAACAGGGGAGTCACCTACAGAAGACAGACAGGGTGGAGGGGCCCCCAGGGAAGGATGGAGGGCAGAAAGCGTGGTGGAAGGGAACTGGGCAGGACAGTCACAGGCAGGACAGCCATAGGCAGGACAGCCACAGGTGAAGCAAGGTGAAAGGGGAGGTCCCAGAGTAGGAACAAAGGAATTTGGAGTGCTCAGAGCAGCCTTCAAGGTTCGGCTTGGGGAACGGAAAGCGTAAAAGGGGTGGACAGCAATGGGCAGGAAGGAATGGCTGCTCTTAAAGCACTGAACTTTGTTGCAAAGGTGCGAATCTTGGGCCAGGCTCTTTGCTATGGATGCAGTGGGGAAGGGTGGGTTGGGTGCAGGGGATGGGGTTTGGGATGGGCTTTGGGTTGGGATTGCCTGGGTTGGAAAGGAGGGAAGGATTGGGAGCAGTGGGGTGTGAGTGGGAGAGGAGGTAGGGAACCAGATGGCGAGAATCGAGCCAAGTTCTGGGTTGGAGGAAACTCTTATTTAACTGAGCTGGTGGGTTACATATCTAATGTTGCGGGTGATGAATATAGGCTGGGGAAGACGTCTAAATCCACCAAAAGAAGTAAATAAAAGTGGTTTCTTGTAGGTCGAAAGGTCAAGGTAAATGGCTGGTTTTTAGGAAACAACTTAGAACTTGGGAAACACAGGGGAAAGTTTCTGTAGGCCTGCCTATCTTGTAAGGGATCTGAAAAAAGGAGTGGGGATTAAGGAAAACCGACAACAGTAAGCACCCATAAGAAACAGGTTGAGGCCAAGGATACTGACACAGTCCCTAAAAGTTCTATCAGGTGGGAGGACAAGAAGTATGGGGTGAGGAAGCATTAAAAGAACAAGTTTCCAATGCAGACTGGTGTTTGGGGTCACAAGTGTGTTAAAGGACAAATAGGGAAGGAATGACGTGGTTCCAGGCAGAGAGTTTCAGGCCTAATGAGGGTGGGGAGGCAAAAGATGAGATGTGTTGAGTGAGAAGTTAAATGGCAAGCATTAGAATGGTCTAGGTGTGAAATGAGGGAGTGATGCCAGGTAAGTCAAGGTGGCCGTCCACATCAGTGATTCTTATCTGGGGTGGGGGG
>NW_022322573.1:0-3140 GCF_002776525.5 Piliocolobus tephrosceles | reverse complement strand
CCCAAACCCCACCCCAAACCCCATCCCCACCACCCACCCTTCCCCGCCGGATCCGTAGTAAAGAGCCTGGCCCAAGATTCACACCTTTGCAACAAAGTTCAAGGCTTTAAGAACAGCCATTCCTTCCTGTCTATTGCTGTCCACCCCTTTTACGCTTTCCATTTCCCATGCCGAACCTTGCAGGCTGCTCTGAGCACTCCAGGTTCCTTTGTTCCTACTCTGGGACCTGCCCCTTCACCTCACTCCACCTGTGGCTGTCCTGCCTGTGGCTGTCCTGCCCAGCTCCCTTCCACACGCTCTCTGCCCTCCATCCTTCCCTGGGGGCCCCTCCACCGTCTTCTGTAGGTGACTCCCCCGTTGTGCTGCCTCATTGTCCCACTTCCATATTCTTTCTTGCAGCCTTTCCCCTTGTGACACATTTCTTCTCTTTGCTTCCTTGGCCAAGGGGAGGTACCTGCCTGTCTGTGGCCCATATGTCTCTCAATCACCCAGGGCCTGTCGCTTCATCTGACTCGGTCATCTCTTCTCCATACGGATGTTTTCACTACTTTGACCTGCTCTCCTCACCGCTCAAACTTTTCCATCCTCTCTCTATCCCACCTTCTCTTCAAGAACTATTTTCTGTTGCTCCTCCAGGTCTTCCACTGATTCAGGCCAGTGTCTTCCCTTAGTCTGCCTTTTCCTTTCCCTCTTCCACTCCAGCCCTTTCTCCTCCTCTTTTTTTCTGTTCCCTGAGGAAGGCTCCCACAAAACTCCACAGTCAGTCCCGCCACTTCCTTCTCTTCCTCCTTTCTCAATTCCTTTATTACCATTTACCTCAGATCTAGCCCCAGTGAGCCGATGCATCCCTGCCCATCATATCTACCCTTTCGTTACCCATTCAGGCTGTCCAGGTCACTCATTCTTTCCCTCTTGGTTGTACTACCTTCACAACACCCATGTGTAGAATTTAAGACCTTCTTACATAGGTCCCACTCTCTGTCCTCCTCTGCTTTTCCTCTTGCTTTCCTCTAGATGAAGTTTTCCATAAATGAAGTCCACACTCCAGCACCAAACACCCTAGCTCTCTCCAGTCCTCAGCCATACTCTGTCCTGTGTATCCATCTGATACTGATCTAAACTCCCATTATAACTACGAGACCCACTGTGTTTGAGACTCTCCCTTGCCTACTTTATTTCATGTCTATGTACATACTTTCAGCTGTAAGCTACACCTCTATCCTTTTAGCCTTCCTTGACAGCAGAAGCTCAGATTCAGTGGTCATTCTGAATTGCTTCCTCTGCATTGGTTCCTCACTAGTCCTCCACTATTTGCAAGCATCTTTCTACCCACACAGTAGACTCAAACCACATGAGTCCATTGCCAAGTCCCTGAGGTTACCATGCCCAGTGCCACCTTACCATGCAGTGATGCTATTTCCTTCATTTAACCAGAGTCATTTGTCCCCATCCCCCACATTCTCCTGTGGACCTAGTTCTGCATATTCCTGGGCTCTTGCCTCTGCTCTGATCCTACAGCCTGGCCTTGATGACAGTCATGAAACCAACTTCTCCCATGAGATCTGTCAATGCCCCAGTTTGAGAACTCTGCATTCCCCTTCACCTTTCCACCTTGGCCCCTTGACCAGCATTCATCACCCCCACATTTGTGAGGTTGTCTCCTGTTACATGCTTCCAGGTCCCTTTCTTTTCCTATTCACTTGCCTGACCCAACATGCATCCCATACGCCACCTCATGTGGATGCCGCACTACCACGTCTCTCTTTTTCTCCTCAGGATTCACATTAAAACCTTGCATCACTCATACATGCATTTTCTCCCACTGTTGTCTTCCAGCATCCAGTCCTTCCTTCCCTGCCCACACTGCTGCCGCCATTGCCACAGCCTGTTTATCCCTAGCATGCTATACTGAGTCCATCTGCTGTCTGAAACCATCCTACCTTGTCTGTTCCGCCATGTTGGACACAGTCCTTTCCTCTCTCCAACTCAATCCACCTGACCTTTTGTCATCTTACCACATCCTTCACTGACATGTGGTCCCCTGTGTTTCCAAGAGGGCAGCACTTCTATGCCCTGCTTCTCCCTTGGCCTCTTCCCACCTGTCCTTCATTCCTTGCTTGTCTTACCCACACTATGCTTTGCCATCCATGAACTGTGTCACACACTTTGCCCCATCTGGGGTAAAGTCCCTGGATTCTCTGCATCCGCTCCCTCCCTCTTGGTGCCTGGCGTGTCTCCTTTACTGCAGTGCATCTCTCCTGCTCTCAACAAGCTCTCCTCTCGTTGCTGCTGGACTCCATTGCCTGCTCCGACTCATTCTTCTCGCCCTTTAGGGAACACCTCTCCTCTGTCCTCCTCTCCCATGTGTTGCAACCTCATCCCCTGATGTCCCAGGTTGGTCGTTTCTCCTGCTTTCCTCCTCTACTGCATAGCACGGTGCTGTCCCACCTGCACCCTCCCGCATTCTCTCAGCACAATCTGTGATTCTCCCACTGGCGTAAGTCGTGTTCTCAGGTGCCTCCTCCCTTCTTGACCTGGCCCCGCACCCACTGCTCCACCAGATGCAGTCATCTCTGCATCACACATACTGCACTGAATCCACCTGCCCTGCCCAGCTATCAGTGTCCACATCCCAGTGGCCCAGGCTATGGGTACCTTCCAGCACCCCACAACCCTGACTCCCCAAAAGCTTCTCAGTTCCCTTTGCATCCTTTCTTTCACATTCTTGTGAAAACACTCTGGGGAACATGTGCCTCTGAATTTCCTACCCTCTTCCTGTCACCACAGCAGTTTTGTCATCAGCAGCACTCACTCCTGTCCCCACTCCACCTGCCCACCCTCATCCCCCCCATCCCACTGGTACAAACGCACCCAGTCTCAACCTGACTCTCCTGCCCTGCCTGAGACCCGGCTCCTCCGCTCCTCCTGGGTGCTCCTGTCAGTTCCAACCTCCTCCCGCCTCCTCCCTCCTTAGCGCCCATGTCTTCAAAATGCTCTCCTTCCACGCTGTCTCCATTCCCCTTTGCACCTTCCCTCCCCGTGACAACAGATCCCCTGCTCTCTGCCCTCACCCACACAGCCCGCGTTCTCTGAGTCACTGGGCCCTTCTCTGGGCCTCACTCCTCCACCTGAGTCCTCGA
>NW_022322572.1:0-3140 GCF_002776525.5 Piliocolobus tephrosceles | reverse complement strand
TCGAGGACTCAGGTGGAGGAGTGAGGCCCAGAGAAGGGCCCAGTGACTCAGAGAACGCGGGCTGTGTGGGTGAGGGCAGAGAGCAGGGGATCTGTTGTCACGGGGAGGGAAGGTGCAAAGGGGAATGGAGACAGCGTGGAAGGAGAGCATTTTGAAGACATGGGCGCTAAGGAGGGAGGAGGCGGGAGGAGGTTGGAACTGACAGGAGCACCCAGGAGGAGCGGAGGAGCCGGGTCTCAGGCAGGGCAGGAGAGTCAGGTTGAGACTGGGTGCGTTTGTACCAGTGGGATGGGGGGGATGAGGGTGGGCAGGTGGAGTGGGGACAGGAGTGAGTGCTGCTGATGACAAAACTGCTGTGGTGACAGGAAGAGGGTAGGAAATTCAGAGGCACATGTTCCCCAGAGTGTTTTCACAAGAATGTGAAAGAAAGGATGCAAAGGGAACTGAGAAGCTTTTGGGGAGTCAGGGTTGTGGGGTGCTGGAAGGTACCCATAGCCTGGGCCACTGGGATGTGGACACTGATAGCTGGGCAGGGCAGGTGGATTCAGTGCAGTATGTGTGATGCAGAGATGACTGCATCTGGTGGAGCAGTGGGTGCGGGGCCAGGTCAAGAAGGGAGGAGGCACCTGAGAACACGACTTACGCCAGTGGGAGAATCACAGATTGTGCTGAGAGAATGCGGGAGGGTGCAGGTGGGACAGCACCGTGCTATGCAGTAGAGGAGGAAAGCAGGAGAAACGACCAACCTGGGACATCAGGGGATGAGGTTGCAACACATGGGAGAGGAGGACAGAGGAGAGGTGTTCCCTAAAGGGCGAGAAGAATGAGTCGGAGCAGGCAATGGAGTCCAGCAGCAACGAGAGGAGAGCTTGTTGAGAGCAGGAGAGATGCACTGCAGTAAAGGAGACACGCCAGGCACCAAGAGGGAGGGAGCGGATGCAGAGAATCCAGGGACTTTACCCCAGATGGGGCAAAGTGTGTGACACAGTTCATGGATGGCAAAGCATAGTGTGGGTAAGACAAGCAAGGAATGAAGGACAGGTGGGAAGAGGCCAAGGGAGAAGCAGGGCATAGAAGTGCTGCCCTCTTGGAAACACAGGGGACCACATGTCAGTGAAGGATGTGGTAAGATGACAAAAGGTCAGGTGGATTGAGTTGGAGAGAGGAAAGGACTGTGTCCAACATGGCGGAACAGACAAGGTAGGATGGTTTCAGACAGCAGATGGACTCAGTATAGCATGCTAGGGATAAACAGGCTGTGGCAATGGCGGCAGCAGTGTGGGCAGGGAAGGAAGGACTGGATGCTGGAAGACAACAGTGGGAGAAAATGCATGTATGAGTGATGCAAGGTTTTAATGTGAATCCTGAGGAGAAAAAGAGAGACGTGGTAGTGCGGCATCCACATGAGGTGGCGTATGGGATGCATGTTGGGTCAGGCAAGTGAATAGGAAAAGAAAGGGACCTGGAAGCATGTAACAGGAGACAACCTCACAAATGTGGGGGTGATGAATGCTGGTCAAGGGGCCAAGGTGGAAAGGTGAAGGGGAATGCAGAGTTCTCAAACTGGGGCATTGACAGATCTCATGGGAGAAGTTGGTTTCATGACTGTCATCAAGGCCAGGCTGTAGGATCAGAGCAGAGGCAAGAGCCCAGGAATATGCAGAACTAGGTCCACAGGAGAATGTGGGGGATGGGGACAAATGACTCTGGTTAAATGAAGGAAATAGCATCACTGCATGGTAAGGTGGCACTGGGCATGGTAACCTCAGGGACTTGGCAATGGACTCATGTGGTTTGAGTCTACTGTGTGGGTAGAAAGATGCTTGCAAATAGTGGAGGACTAGTGAGGAACCAATGCAGAGGAAGCAATTCAGAATGACCACTGAATCTGAGCTTCTGCTGTCAAGGAAGGCTAAAAGGATAGAGGTGTAGCTTACAGCTGAAAGTATGTACATAGACATGAAATAAAGTAGGCAAGGGAGAGTCTCAAACACAGTGGGTCTCGTAGTTATAATGGGAGTTTAGATCAGTATCAGATGGATACACAGGACAGAGTATGGCTGAGGACTGGAGAGAGCTAGGGTGTTTGGTGCTGGAGTGTGGACTTCATTTATGGAAAACTTCATCTAGAGGAAAGCAAGAGGAAAAGCAGAGGAGGACAGAGAGTGGGACCTATGTAAGAAGGTCTTAAATTCTACACATGGGTGTTGTGAAGGTAGTACAACCAAGAGGGAAAGAATGAGTGACCTGGACAGCCTGAATGGGTAACGAAAGGGTAGATATGATGGGCAGGGATGCATCGGCTCACTGGGGCTAGATCTGAGGTAAATGGTAATAAAGGAATTGAGAAAGGAGGAAGAGAAGGAAGTGGCGGGACTGACTGTGGAGTTTTGTGGGAGCCTTCCTCAGGGAACAGAAAAAAAGAGGAGGAGAAAGGGCTGGAGTGGAAGAGGGAAAGGAAAAGGCAGACTAAGGGAAGACACTGGCCTGAATCAGTGGAAGACCTGGAGGAGCAACAGAAAATAGTTCTTGAAGAGAAGGTGGGATAGAGAGAGGATGGAAAAGTTTGAGCGGTGAGGAGAGCAGGTCAAAGTAGTGAAAACATCCGTATGGAGAAGAGATGACCGAGTCAGATGAAGCGACAGGCCCTGGGTGATTGAGAGACATATGGGCCACAGACAGGCAGGTACCTCCCCTTGGCCAAGGAAGCAAAGAGAAGAAATGTGTCACAAGGGGAAAGGCTGCAAGAAAGAATATGGAAGTGGGACAATGAGGCAGCACAACGGGGGAGTCACCTACAGAAGACGGTGGAGGGGCCCCCAGGGAAGGATGGAGGGCAGAGAGCGTGTGGAAGGGAGCTGGGCAGGACAGCCACAGGCAGGACAGCCACAGGTGGAGTGAGGTGAAGGGGCAGGTCCCAGAGTAGGAACAAAGGAACCTGGAGTGCTCAGAGCAGCCTGCAAGGTTCGGCATGGGAAATGGAAAGCGTAAAAGGGGTGGACAGCAATAGACAGGAAGGAATGGCTGTTCTTAAAGCCTTGAACTTTGTTGCAAAGGTGTGAATCTTGGGCCAGGCTCTTTACTACGGATCCGGCGGGGAAGGGTGGGTGGTGGGGATGGGGTTTGGGGTGGGGTTTGGG
>NW_022322571.1:0-3997 GCF_002776525.5 Piliocolobus tephrosceles | reverse complement strand
CCTGACAGTCTTGACCCTGATGCCTCCATCAGCCCCGCCACACATGCATCTTTCCCTTGCACTCCACATCTGCCCAGCTCTCCATCCTCCCGCGTCCACCAGTGACTCTCATCTGAGGATGCAGGACCCCGAGGTGGCCTATCACAAGCATCTTTTGGGCTGGCTTTCTTCTTTTGCTGTTACCTGTGTTCCTTTTAGAGATTGTTTTTTTTCCCCCTTTTTCTGAGCTGAACACTGCTCACCCCTCTGATGACTGGATAGGCCTGCCTGGGGATCCATGCCCCCAGCCCTCCCTCGGGTGAAACCCACCCCCCACCCCAGATAAGAATCACTGATGTGGATGGCCACTGTGACTCCCTGGCCTTTACTCTCCCATTTCTAGCGTTTCGTATTTTGGTAGTTCCAGCTACACTTCCTACTCATAAGACGCATTTGCCCCTTAACACACACCATGCCCGAAAGCTCAGTCTGCATGACAGAGTTGTGCTTCTGACACCTCCACACCCCACCCTTTATTCCCTAACCCATCTAATATGACTCCCAGACACTCAGTTAATACCTTTGGCCTCAATCTAATTTTTGTAGGTCCTTACTACTGACATTTTTCCTTTATCATCCCTCGTCTTTTCAGATCACTGACAAGGTGCTCCCAGAGAGACTTCCCATTTTGATGGTCATCGTTCTGTTTGTTTCCCAGAAACCAGCCCTTTACCTTAAGCTTTTACCCTTCCTGAGCTACTCTGTTTTTTCTTCTTTTGCTGGACTCAGATGTCTTCTCTAGCCTGTATTCATCAACCTCAACACTCAACATGTAATTGTCCACCAGCTCAGATGAATAAGATAGTGTTCTCAATGCCTACAGCTTGGCTCAATTCACCCCACCCCAACCCCTCCCCTAATCCCAGTCCCACTGCCCCTAACCCTGCCCCACCCATTCATCCCCTACCCAAATCCCACCCCAAACCCCACCCCAAACCCCATCCCCTCCACCCAGCCCACCCTTTCCCGCCGGATCCGTAGTAAAGAGCCTGGCCCAAGATTCGCACCTTTGCAACAAAGTTCAATGCTTTAAGAGCAGCCATTCCTTCCTGCCCATTGCTGTCCACCCCCCTTACACTCTCCCTTCCCCAAGCCAAACCTTGCAGGCTGCTCTGTGAGCACTCCAAATTCCTTTGTTCCTACTCTGGGACCTCCCTCTTCACCTCGCTCCACCTGTGGCTGTCCTGCCTGTGGCTGTCCTGCCTGTGGCTGTCTTGCCCAGCTCCCTTCCACCACGGCTGTCTGCCCTCCATCCTTCCCTGGGGGCCCCTCCACCCTGTCTTCTGTAGGTGACCCCCCTGTTGCGCTGCCTCATCGTCCCACTTCCACATTCTTGAAGGCTTTCCCGTTGTGACATATTTCTTCTCTTTTCTTCCTTGGCCAAAGGAAGACATTTGCCTCTCTCTGGCCCATATTTCTCTCAACCACCCAGGGCCTGTCACTTCATCGAACTCTGTCATCTCTTCTCCATACGGGTGTGCTCACTACTTTGACCTGCTCTCCTCACCGCTCAAACTTTTCCATCCTCTCTCTATCCCACCTTCTCTTCAAGAACTGTTTTCTGTGTCTCCTCCAGATCTTCCACTGATTCAGGCCAGCACCTTCCCTTAGGCTGCCTTTTCCTTCCCCTCTTCCACTCCAGCCTTGTTTCCTCTTTTTTCTTTCTGTTCCATGAAGTGAGTTCCTACAAAACTCTACAGCCAGTCCCACCACTTCCTGCTCTTCCTTCTTTCTTCATCTCCATTATTTCCATTTACCTTGGATAGGGCCCCAGTGAGCCCATGCACCCCTGCCCATATTGCTTGCTATTGCGGCTGTCCAGATCCACCGTTTCCTCTTTCCCTCTTGGCCACACTACCTTCACTACACCTGTGTTTCAAATGTAAGACCTCCTTCTTACACAGGTTCTGGCCTCCGTCCTGTTATACCTTTCCTCCACTCTTGCCTCCCAAGAAAGAATTACCCTTGCCTCTACCCATCTCCGCCACCCTGACAACACTGGATTTACTCTGTATTGCTGCATCCCCATTTGCTACCGACCTACTTTTCCCACTAATCCTATGATGCTCCTCTAGGTATGAAGCCTGTGCCCCCCACCCCCATTGGAGCCTCATGACATCTGTGGATATTTTGCTTCACAAGCTGCACCTCCATATCTTTCTCCCACTCTTGGATAGCAAAACCAAGGATTTAGTGATCACTGCAAATTATCTTCTGTACATTGCTTAGCAGCCCCTCCTCTGCCATTCGTAAGCATCTTTCTGCCCACATACTGGACTCAAACCACATGAGTCCATTACCAAGTTCCTGAGTTCCCTGCAAGTGGTTTCTGTGAAGGTGCTGTCTTCATGTGCAGTGATTCCTGATGCCCTCGCTGTATCCCTAGTTACTTTGGCCCTTTCCCCCATTTTCTCCTAAGGGCCTCAATTTGCAAAAATGCCCAGGCTCTTGCGTCTCCAATCTGCTCTGCTCTTACTCTCTGGCTTTAATACTGCTTATTTCAACAATTTGCACTGTGAGGTCTGGCCCAGCCCCCATTTTGGGAATTCTCTGTTCCATCTTCCTGTTTTCCATGTTGGCTCCTCTGGCAGCTCAGCTCTGCCCCACCCTCCTACAAATACATGAGGTTATTTCTCCTCTTATGCCCCTCCTGTCCCTTTGTGTTTCCATCAACATCACTGACCCATCTCACGACCCACATAGTGCCTTCTGACTCCAGACTGGATAAAGTGTGAACCCTTTCACCAGCCATCCACTGCCTTTTCTCACACTGTTGCCTTTCTGAAAGCCTCTGATTGGTCTTCAGCATCTAGTCTATGTTCCCTACCACCTCAGGGTCAGTCAATGCACTCAAGAGTCTTTTCCTTAAGGTCTGCTCCCAACCTGACCTGCCCTCACTGCTACTGCCACTGCCAGCTTCTTTGTCCCGAACATGCTGTATTCATTCGTCTGCTGTCTGATTTGAGCTCGGATCATTCTGCCTTCTCCGTTCTGCCACTAGGGAGACACTGGTTTCCTCTCTAGATGGCATCCCCCCGACCTTCCTTCCTCTCACCTTCTCCCTCAATGATACATTGTCCCAGCATTTCTGAGGTGCCAAAACCACTGCAGCCTCCTTCCACTTTGTTCTCCCTCATTCCTTGCTTGTCTTACCTGTACCATGGGCTTCTTCATAGACTTTGTAAAGTTCCTGGATTCCCCGTGTCTCTTCCTCCTTATTGGTCCTTGGCATAGGACCGCCCACCCCTACCCTTGTGCCCCAACCCCTACACCTTGGAGCTTCAGGCTTCTTTCTCCTTGTGAATATTTTGCTTCACAAGCTATACCTCCATTCATTTCTGCCACTTCTGAACAGCAAAACCAAGGATTTTGATACAGATCCTCCCTTGCTGGAACACATTCCCTGATCCTCTCAACAAGCTCGCCTCTCTAAGCTGCTGGGCTCCATAACCTGCTCCAGCTCATTCTTCCTGCCCATTGGGAAACACCTCTCCTCTGTCCTGCTTTTCCACATGCTGCAAACTCACCCTCTGCTCTCGCAGCTCCCAGCTCCTGGGCCCAGGTTGGTCATTTCTCCTGCTTTCCTCCTCTACTGCATAGCACGGTACTGTCCCACCTGCACCCTCCTGCGTTCTCTCAGCTGCCATCTGTGATTCTCCCACTGGCCTAAGTCGTGTTCTCAGGTGCGTCCTCCCTTCCTCACCTGGCCCTTCACCTACTGCTCTGACAGATGCAGTCATCTCTGCATCACACGTACTGCACCAAATCCACCTGCTCTGCTGTCCATGCTCACGTCCCAGTGGCCCAGGCTATGGGACTTTTCCAGCACCCCACAACCCTGACTCCCAGAAGCCTTCCCGATTCTTTTCACACCCCTTTCTCTCACACCATGTGAAAACACTCTGGGGAGCCTCTGCCTCTGAATCCCCTAACTTCTTCCTGTCACCACAGCAGTTCT
>NW_022322570.1:0-3997 GCF_002776525.5 Piliocolobus tephrosceles | reverse complement strand
AGAACTGCTGTGGTGACAGGAAGAAGTTAGGGGATTCAGAGGCAGAGGCTCCCCAGAGTGTTTTCACATGGTGTGAGAGAAAGGGGTGTGAAAAGAATCGGGAAGGCTTCTGGGAGTCAGGGTTGTGGGGTGCTGGAAAAGTCCCATAGCCTGGGCCACTGGGACGTGAGCATGGACAGCAGAGCAGGTGGATTTGGTGCAGTACGTGTGATGCAGAGATGACTGCATCTGTCAGAGCAGTAGGTGAAGGGCCAGGTGAGGAAGGGAGGACGCACCTGAGAACACGACTTAGGCCAGTGGGAGAATCACAGATGGCAGCTGAGAGAACGCAGGAGGGTGCAGGTGGGACAGTACCGTGCTATGCAGTAGAGGAGGAAAGCAGGAGAAATGACCAACCTGGGCCCAGGAGCTGGGAGCTGCGAGAGCAGAGGGTGAGTTTGCAGCATGTGGAAAAGCAGGACAGAGGAGAGGTGTTTCCCAATGGGCAGGAAGAATGAGCTGGAGCAGGTTATGGAGCCCAGCAGCTTAGAGAGGCGAGCTTGTTGAGAGGATCAGGGAATGTGTTCCAGCAAGGGAGGATCTGTATCAAAATCCTTGGTTTTGCTGTTCAGAAGTGGCAGAAATGAATGGAGGTATAGCTTGTGAAGCAAAATATTCACAAGGAGAAAGAAGCCTGAAGCTCCAAGGTGTAGGGGTTGGGGCACAAGGGTAGGGGTGGGCGGTCCTATGCCAAGGACCAATAAGGAGGAAGAGACACGGGGAATCCAGGAACTTTACAAAGTCTATGAAGAAGCCCATGGTACAGGTAAGACAAGCAAGGAATGAGGGAGAACAAAGTGGAAGGAGGCTGCAGTGGTTTTGGCACCTCAGAAATGCTGGGACAATGTATCATTGAGGGAGAAGGTGAGAGGAAGGAAGGTCGGGGGGATGCCATCTAGAGAGGAAACCAGTGTCTCCCTAGTGGCAGAACGGAGAAGGCAGAATGATCCGAGCTCAAATCAGACAGCAGACGAATGAATACAGCATGTTCGGGACAAAGAAGCTGGCAGTGGCAGTAGCAGTGAGGGCAGGTCAGGTTGGGAGCAGACCTTAAGGAAAAGACTCTTGAGTGCATTGACTGACCCTGAGGTGGTAGGGAACATAGACTAGATGCTGAAGACCAATCAGAGGCTTTCAGAAAGGCAACAGTGTGAGAAAAGGCAGTGGATGGCTGGTGAAAGGGTTCACACTTTATCCAGTCTGGAGTCAGAAGGCACTATGTGGGTCGTGAGATGGGTCAGTGATGTTGATGGAAACACAAAGGGACAGGAGGGGCATAAGAGGAGAAATAACCTCATGTATTTGTAGGAGGGTGGGGCAGAGCTGAGCTGCCAGAGGAGCCAACATGGAAAACAGGAAGATGGAACAGAGAATTCCCAAAATGGGGGCTGGGCCAGACCTCACAGTGCAAATTGTTGAAATAAGCAGTATTAAAGCCAGAGAGTAAGAGCAGAGCAGATTGGAGACGCAAGAGCCTGGGCATTTTTGCAAATTGAGGCCCTTAGGAGAAAATGGGGGAAAGGGCCAAAGTAACTAGGGATACAGCGAGGGCATCAGGAATCACTGCACATGAAGACAGCACCTTCACAGAAACCACTTGCAGGGAACTCAGGAACTTGGTAATGGACTCATGTGGTTTGAGTCCAGTATGTGGGCAGAAAGATGCTTACGAATGGCAGAGGAGGGGCTGCTAAGCAATGTACAGAAGATAATTTGCAGTGATCACTAAATCCTTGGTTTTGCTATCCAAGAGTGGGAGAAAGATATGGAGGTGCAGCTTGTGAAGCAAAATATCCACAGATGTCATGAGGCTCCAATGGGGGTGGGGGGCACAGGCTTCATACCTAGAGGAGCATCATAGGATTAGTGGGAAAAGTAGGTCGGTAGCAAATGGGGATGCAGCAATACAGAGTAAATCCAGTGTTGTCAGGGTGGCGGAGATGGGTAGAGGCAAGGGTAATTCTTTCTTGGGAGGCAAGAGTGGAGGAAAGGTATAACAGGACGGAGGCCAGAACCTGTGTAAGAAGGAGGTCTTACATTTGAAACACAGGTGTAGTGAAGGTAGTGTGGCCAAGAGGGAAAGAGGAAACGGTGGATCTGGACAGCCGCAATAGCAAGCAATATGGGCAGGGGTGCATGGGCTCACTGGGGCCCTATCCAAGGTAAATGGAAATAATGGAGATGAAGAAAGAAGGAAGAGCAGGAAGTGGTGGGACTGGCTGTAGAGTTTTGTAGGAACTCACTTCATGGAACAGAAAGAAAAAAGAGGAAACAAGGCTGGAGTGGAAGAGGGGAAGGAAAAGGCAGCCTAAGGGAAGGTGCTGGCCTGAATCAGTGGAAGATCTGGAGGAGACACAGAAAACAGTTCTTGAAGAGAAGGTGGGATAGAGAGAGGATGGAAAAGTTTGAGCGGTGAGGAGAGCAGGTCAAAGTAGTGAGCACACCCGTATGGAGAAGAGATGACAGAGTTCGATGAAGTGACAGGCCCTGGGTGGTTGAGAGAAATATGGGCCAGAGAGAGGCAAATGTCTTCCTTTGGCCAAGGAAGAAAAGAGAAGAAATATGTCACAACGGGAAAGCCTTCAAGAATGTGGAAGTGGGACGATGAGGCAGCGCAACAGGGGGGTCACCTACAGAAGACAGGGTGGAGGGGCCCCCAGGGAAGGATGGAGGGCAGACAGCCGTGGTGGAAGGGAGCTGGGCAAGACAGCCACAGGCAGGACAGCCACAGGCAGGACAGCCACAGGTGGAGCGAGGTGAAGAGGGAGGTCCCAGAGTAGGAACAAAGGAATTTGGAGTGCTCACAGAGCAGCCTGCAAGGTTTGGCTTGGGGAAGGGAGAGTGTAAGGGGGGTGGACAGCAATGGGCAGGAAGGAATGGCTGCTCTTAAAGCATTGAACTTTGTTGCAAAGGTGCGAATCTTGGGCCAGGCTCTTTACTACGGATCCGGCGGGAAAGGGTGGGCTGGGTGGAGGGGATGGGGTTTGGGGTGGGGTTTGGGGTGGGATTTGGGTAGGGGATGAATGGGTGGGGCAGGGTTAGGGGCAGTGGGACTGGGATTAGGGGAGGGGTTGGGGTGGGGTGAATTGAGCCAAGCTGTAGGCATTGAGAACACTATCTTATTCATCTGAGCTGGTGGACAATTACATGTTGAGTGTTGAGGTTGATGAATACAGGCTAGAGAAGACATCTGAGTCCAGCAAAAGAAGAAAAAACAGAGTAGCTCAGGAAGGGTAAAAGCTTAAGGTAAAGGGCTGGTTTCTGGGAAACAAACAGAACGATGACCATCAAAATGGGAAGTCTCTCTGGGAGCACCTTGTCAGTGATCTGAAAAGACGAGGGATGATAAAGGAAAAATGTCAGTAGTAAGGACCTACAAAAATTAGATTGAGGCCAAAGGTATTAACTGAGTGTCTGGGAGTCATATTAGATGGGTTAGGGAATAAAGGGTGGGGTGTGGAGGTGTCAGAAGCACAACTCTGTCATGCAGACTGAGCTTTCGGGCATGGTGTGTGTTAAGGGGCAAATGCGTCTTATGAGTAGGAAGTGTAGCTGGAACTACCAAAATACGAAACGCTAGAAATGGGAGAGTAAAGGCCAGGGAGTCACAGTGGCCATCCACATCAGTGATTCTTATCTGGGGTGGGGGGTGGGTTTCACCCGAGGGAGGGCTGGGGGCATGGATCCCCAGGCAGGCCTATCCAGTCATCAGAGGGGTGAGCAGTGTTCAGCTCAGAAAAAGGGGGAAAAAAAACAATCTCTAAAAGGAACACAGGTAACAGCAAAAGAAGAAAGCCAGCCCAAAAGATGCTTGTGATAGGCCACCTCGGGGTCCTGCATCCTCAGATGAGAGTCACTGGTGGACGCGGGAGGATGGAGAGCTGGGCAGATGTGGAGTGCAAGGGAAAGATGCATGTGTGGCGGGGCTGATGGAGGCATCAGGGTCAAGACTGTCAGG
>NW_022322569.1:5702-7546 GCF_002776525.5 Piliocolobus tephrosceles | reverse complement strand
TACCCAAAGGATTATAAATCATGCTGCTATAAAGACACATACACATGTATGTTTATTGCAGCACTATTTACAATAGCAAAGACTTGGAATCCACCCAAACGTCCATCAGTGACAGACTGGATTAAGAAAATGTGGCAGATATACACCATGGAATACTATGCAGCCATAAAAAAGGATATGTTTGTGTCCTTTGTAGGGACATGGATGCAGCTGGAAACCATCATTCTCAGCAAACTATCACAAGAACAGAAAACCAAACACTGCATGTTCTCACTCACAGGTGGGAACTGAGCAATGAGATCACTTGGACTTGGGAAGGGGAACATCACACACAGGGGCCTATCATGGTGGGGGGAAGGGGGGAGGGATTGCACTGGAAGTTACACCTGATGTAAATGACGAGTTGATGGGTGCTGACGAGTTGATGGGTGCAGCACACCAACATGGCACAAGTATACATATGTAACAAACCTGCATGTTATGCACATGTACCCTAGAACTTAAAGTATAATAAAAAATAAAAAATAAAAAAAAAAAAGGAAAGAAAGAAAAGTTTAATTTCTCAGGTAACTGCAGGAAGGAGGAGAGGAGAATGGAGAAGAATAAAAAGACTCCCTGGGCTGGTTACCCTATAGTACTAACCTCAAGTTCTCAGTCTAGAACCATCAAGAAGGAAAAGGGTGGAGAGAAGAATCCAAAGGACAAAAGCTAAGATAGCCCTTCTGGAAAAAACAGCTCTGGTAGAATTTTGGGTTTAAGAGAATCCAGAGGTAGGCACTCAGGTGTTATTCTGCCAGGAGAGTTTCTAAGTTAAAGAATGCCTAAATTCAATCTACCAGACATTGACTTCAGATAAAGACATTTTCTCTCCTTCCCCCCCCCCCCATAAAATAATGATAATCAGCTGGGCCCAGTGGCTCATGTCTATAATCCCAGCACTTTGGGAGGCTGGGGTGGGTGGATCATGAGGTCAGGAGTTCAAGACCAGCCTTGCCAAGATGGTGAAACCCTGTCTCTACTAAAAAAAAAAAAAAAGTTAGCCAGGTATGGTGGCGGGTGCCTGTAACCCCACCTACTGGGGAGTCTGAGGCAGGAGAATCACTTGAACTCGGGAGGTGGAGGTTGCAGTGAGCCAAGATAAGATTGCACCACTGCACTCCAGCCTGAGTGAGAGTGAGACTACATCTCAAAACTATATATATATATAATCATTCTTATTACTAAACAAATTTCTGTTTTCAGAGTAATGAGTGAGGTAATGTCTAGAAAGATCCCTGATTTCCTTGCTAAAAAAAAGCAATGCTACAGGGATAGAAGTTATCATTATTCCAGCAGTATTGGTGTACAGTTTAAGAATGAAGAATACCGGCCGGGCGCGGGGGCTCAAGCCTGTCATCCCAGCACTTTGGGAGGCCAAGACGGGCGGATCACGAGGTCAGGAGTTCGAGACCATCCTGGCTAACACGGTGAAACCCCGTCTCTACAAAAAACACAAAAAGCTAGCCGGGCGAGGTGGCTGGCGCCTGTAGTCCCAGCTACTCGAGAGGCTGAGGCAGGAGAATGGCGTAAACCCGGGAGGCGGAGCTTGCAGTGAGCTGAGATCTGGCCACTGCACTCCAGCACGGGCGACAGAGCTAGATTCCGTCTCAAAACAAAACAAAACAAAACAAAAAGACCAAAGATAACAAGTGTTGGCAAGGATTTGGAGAAAAAGTAACCCTTGTACACTGTTGGTGGGAATGTAAGTCAGTACAGCCATTACAGAAAATTGTTTGCAGGTTCATCAAAGAAACTAAAAATAACTGGGTGTGGTGGCTCACACCTGTAATCCCAGCACTTTGGGA
>NW_022322569.1:3724-5602 GCF_002776525.5 Piliocolobus tephrosceles | reverse complement strand
AAAAAAAAAAAAAAAAAAAAAAAAGAATGAAGAATACATCTATCTTTATTCAAGCAGTGTGGCCTACTCAAGGGAGCTATTTTTTAACATATTGTATTTCTTGTTTGATTAGGTAGCAAGCAATGTTTTCTCGTAATGCTTGTCCCTTGCTCACATCCTTCATTCAACCACCCAAGAGACAGCCCTGTGTGTTTATTTAGTCAGTGAGTTGGTAATTTTGCACCCCCTTTTATTTTCTTAACTTTTTTGTTTGTTTGTTTGTTGTGTTTTGTTTTGCTCTGCCCAGTCTTCTTTTGTTTTGGAAACTGTGTTTGTGGGAACAGTTAGGGCTGTCAATCACATGGTCTCATCAGTTCTGCTAAAGGAGAACTTACAATTCAGGTTGGCCAATAAGAGTATTGTATTTCCCTTCAAATAACAGTAATTAGTCCAAGGATGGGTATGTGATCCAGGTGGTGCCAGAATTTTTCAAGGATTGATAGGGATGATTGTGGAGAGACGGTAATCTACTCATATGAGTTCCTGAACTACAAAGATTATGTAAGCCTAGTGTTGTCAGGAGTCACCTTCTCCATAATGTAGACACAGCCAGCCTACAAAACAAAACCAATGCCAAACACCCACCATAATTAACAGATGAATATATGTAGGCAATGATTTCATGTAAACACCTGGTTCTATGCTACCAGCTTTTAGACTTTTTAAATGAGCCAATATATTTATACTTTCTTTCTTTCTGGCCTAAGCTAGTTTAAATTAGGATTCTGTCACTTCCAACCAAGAGTCCTGGCTAACTAAATTAATTGTTGTATATGAATTTATCATTTTAGAAACAACTTTCACCATCCATATATCACCTCACTATGCTCCTTCCAAACTCCCTGACATATTCATTCAATGTGGTATGGTTGCTAGGAGCAAAGGCTTGAAAGTCAGACTGAACTCGGTTCTACTATCAGCTCAGCCATGTGCAAGTTGTATGATTTTGAGCAAACTCATGACTTCTTGAAGCCTGTTTTTTTTGTTTTGTTTTGTTTTTTTCTGGGACAGAGTTTTACTCTTGTTGCCCAGGCTGGAGTGCAATAGAGCGATCTTGGCTCACTGCAGCCTCCACCTTCTGGGTTCAAGCAATTCTCCAGCCTCAGCCTCCTGAGTAGCTGGGATTACAGGCACCTGCCACTACGCCCGGCTAATTTTTGTATTTTTAGTAGAGATGGGGTTTTGCCATGATGGCCAGGTTGGTCTCAAATTCCTGGCCTCAGGTGATCTGCCCATCCCGGCCACCCAATGTGCTGGGATTACAGGTGTGAGTCACTGTGCCAGGCGCTATACTGTGCATCTTCTATATTTTTAAGTGATTTGTGTAAAGTGTTCAGCTCAATCCCTAATGGATTTTAGGATCTAATTGAATGTTAGTAATTTTACCACCTCTTCTACAGGCTATCCTGGGCACAAAGAATGTAAAAGAAGGACTTGGCCAACATGTATGTCCAAGGATAATTTTATATTTAATTCCTCAAATTATATCAGAGTTAACTTTACAGAGGACAGGATTCTCCCTTTAGAAACTTCATGACATTCTGTCTTTGACATCTCAGTATACCTCAATCAAGAACATGCAGGTCAGAGCCATATCCTCTGCTCCAACTGCTCCCAGGAGTTAAGGTAGTCACTGACTCATCTGGGGAGTTAAGTTAAATAGAAACTTCTTCGAGAAATTCTTCCATCATTCCCTTGGCAACTGCAGACCCAACAAGGGGAAGGAGCCCCAAGCAGCAGCCAAACTGGATGGAAATACTGAAAGGTTTATATTGCAGCACCCATTTTGTGCAAAAAAAAAAAAAAAACAAACAAACCAAAAAACAAAGACATCCTCTC
>NW_022322569.1:0-3624 GCF_002776525.5 Piliocolobus tephrosceles | reverse complement strand
AAACAAACCAAAAAACAAAGACATCCTCTCAAATTAGTATTCAACTCTGATATGGTTTGGCTCTGTGTCCCCACACAAATCTTACCTTGAATTGTAATGATCCCCACATGTGGAAGGAGAGACCTGGTGAGAGGTTATTCGATCATGGAGGCAGGTTTCCCCCTTGCTGTTCTCATGATAGTGCATGAGTTCCCACGAGATCTAGTGGTTTGGTAAGTTTATGGTGCTTCCCCCTTCTCTCTCTCTCTCCTGCTGCCTTGTAAAGAAGGTATTTGCTTCTCCTTTGCCTTCTGCCATGATTGTGAGTTTCCTGAGGTCTCCCCAGCCATGCAGAACTGAGTCAATTAAACCTCTTTTCTTTATAAATTATCTAGTCTCAGGTAGTATCTTTATAACAGTGTGAAATGGACTAATAGACACATTTTCATGAATATAATCTTAATGTTATTGTTCTTGTTTGTTCTGACTGATTCATGTAAGGTTCCCATGACCCTATTTTACATTCTAAGTTAACTGTGAAAGTTCATCACAGTGGGAATCAGTGTTAATTAGACAATCCAACTGAAACACAACTATTCCAGCTAAGACAACTCTAACCTCTCTAGCCATCTTGGACTATTTTATTTTATATTCCTCAATATGACTAAAGTCCTGCCTCCATTCCCCAACATCTCACTGGCAGACTAGGTGTCTGGTAGGGGTCTATTTCCTGATTCATAGATGGTGCCTTTTCCATGTGTCCTCACATGGTGGAAGGGGCTAGCTAGCTCTCTATGGTCTTTAAGAAGGGCATGACTCCTAATCGTGAGGGATATGTCCTTACAGTATAATCATCGCCAAAAGGCCTTACCTCCTAATACTGTCACCTTGAGGATTAGGATTTCAGCATATGAATTTTGAAGGGGACAGACACTGAGACCATAGCAAGTGAGACACAAACAGATTCCAAAAGCCAGAGAAAAGATACAAGGTTGATTCTTCCTCAAGGCTTGTATTAGTCTGTTCCCACACTGCTATGAAGAAAAACCTGAGATTGGGTAATTTATAACGGAAAGAGATTTAATTGACTCACACTTCTGCAGGGCTGGGAAAGCCTCAGGTAACTTACAATCATGGCGAAAGGGGAAGCAAATACGTCCTTCTTCACAGGGCGGCAGGAGAGACAAGTGAGAAGCAAACGGGGAAAAGCCCTTTATAAAACCATTGGATCTCATGAGAACTCACTATCACCAGAACTGCATGGGGAAAACCACCCCCACGATTCAATTATCTCCACCTGGTCCCACCCTTGACATGTGGGGATTATTACCATTCAAGGTGAGATTTGGGTAGGCACACAGAACCAAACCATATCAAATTAGCTGAATACTAATTTGAGGGGATGTCTTTGTTTTCTGGTTTCATTTTTGCACAAAACGGTTCTTCAGTATAAACCCTTCAGTATTTCCAGCCAGTCTGGCTGCACGTGGGGATCACAATTTGAGATGAGATTTGGGTGAGGACACAGAGCCAAACCCTGTCAGTGTGTTTGTGAATGTAAATTTGTTTTTTTTGTTTTGTTTTGTTTTGGCGGAGTCTCACTCTTTTTGCCTAGGCTGGAGTGCAGTGATGCGATCTCGGCTCACCACAACCTCCGCCTCCCAGGTTCAAGCAATTCTCCTGCTTCAGCCTCCTGAGTAGCTGGGATTACAGGCGCCCACCACCATACCCAGCTAAGTTTTGTATTTTTTAGTACAGAGTTTCACCAGGTTGGCCAGGGTGATCTCAAACTCCTAACCTCAGGTGATCCACCCACCTCAGCCTCCCAAAGTGCTGGGGTTACAGATGTGAGCCAGTACTCCCGGCCGAATTTAAAATCTTTAAAAATAATTTTGAAAGTAGCAAGAGAATGCATGGTCATTTATATTGGGGAAACTAGCCCCACACCACCCTGCGGGTACCCTGAGTCCGGGGGAGGAGACAAAGGAGTTAGAAAGAGACAGAATAAGCATTTAAAAGGCGGGTCCAGGGGACTGAAGCATTGCTAGTGGCCCAGAGCTCTCGGGCTCCACCCGCATTTATTGGTTTACAAGCTCTTTGTTCTTGGGGCAGATGGGAGGGGTAGGAAAGGATGAGGAAAAGGATTAATCGGTGAAGGAGAACTCATGAGTTATTCGATAAGATGTATAGCAGTGGCGGTTTCTGTGAATTTCCTCAAGCAAAGGCATGTGTCTAAACTACTTAAGATCTTTAACTTATCGGGACTGAAACGGGTGGGAGCGAGTTTCAGGAGGAGCCAATATGTTTGATTATACTCCACTGCTTCAGGGGAGTGTTATCTTCCCGAGCAACCTGTGGAATGCCGCTGAGCAGTTATGCTCTCTGGGCATAAAGACATGAAGGCAATAAGGAGACTTTTCTCCTCAGAGGCCACCCATGGCTTCCCATGGGTGTCTCACACAGGGGAGACCAAACCAACTGGCATCCCAGAAACTCTCTTTCCCACAGTTTACACTGGCAAATGAGAAATTATACATAAGTGCTTAGAATAATACCTGACACAAACTAATGCTATATGTATGTATGTTTGGTCTCCTTTCCTTCCTTCCTTCCTTCTTTTTTCTCTTTCCTTTTGTTTTCTTTCTTTCTTCTTTTTCTTTCTTTCTTTCTCTTTCTCTCTTCTTTCTTTCTTCCTCTCTCTCTTTATTCGTTCTTCCTCTCTCTATTATTTCTTTCTCTCTCTCTCTCTCTCCTTTTTTAAGACAAGGACTCGCTCTGTTCCTCTGGCTGGAGTGCAATGGCATGGTCTCGGCTCACTGCAAGTTTCATCTTCTGGGCTCAAGTGATCCTCCCACCTCAGCCTCCCAAGTAGCTACTTGTAGTAGTGCCAAGTACTACAGGCATGAACCATCATGCCCAGCTCCTTTTTGTATTTTTTGTAGAGACAGGGCTTCACCATGTTCAGCAGGCTGGTGTCAAATTCCTGAGCTCAAGCCTTTTGCTTGCCTCGGGCTCCCAAAGGCTGGGATTATAGGTGTGAGCCACCATGCTAAGCCTTGATATTTTATTCTTTTAAAAAAGAAACATCCATTCATAAATACCTTAATATAAGGCCATGCAAGTACAGTAGGATAATGTGTTAACCTTTTTGGCATTGCTATAAAGTAATATGTCAGACTCAGTAATTTATTAAGAGATTTATTTGGCTCATGGTTCTGCATGGTGCCAGCATCTGCTAAGCATTGGGTGAGGTCTCAGGAAGCTTTTACTCATGGTGGAAGGAGCAGGCATGTCAGGTATTCAGTTAGGAAAAGAAGAAGTCAAATTGTCCCTGTTTGCAGATGACATGATTGTATATTTAGAAAACCCCATTGTCTCAGCCCAAAATCTCCTTAAGCTCATAAGCAACTTCAGCAAAGTCTCAGGATACAAAATTAATGTGCAAAAATCACAAGCATTCTTATACACCAGTAACAGACAAACAGGGAGCCAAATCAGGAATGAACTTCCATTCACAATTGCTTCAAAGAGAATAAAATACCTAGGAATCCAACTTACAAGGGATGTAAAGGACCTCTTCAAGGAGAACTACAAACCACTGCTCAGTGAAATAAAAGAGGACACAAACAAATGGAAGAACATACC
>NW_022322568.1:3922-7546 GCF_002776525.5 Piliocolobus tephrosceles | reverse complement strand
GGTATGTTCTTCCATTTGTTTGTGTCCTCTTTTATTTCACTGAGCAGTGGTTTGTAGTTCTCCTTGAAGAGGTCCTTTACATCCCTTGTAAGTTGGATTCCTAGGTATTTTATTCTCTTTGAAGCAATTGTGAATGGAAGTTCATTCCTGATTTGGCTCCCTGTTTGTCTGTTACTGGTGTATAAGAATGCTTGTGATTTTTGCACATTAATTTTGTATCCTGAGACTTTGCTGAAGTTGCTTATGAGCTTAAGGAGATTTTGGGCTGAGACAATGGGGTTTTCTAAATATACAATCATGTCATCTGCAAACAGGGACAATTTGACTTCTTCTTTTCCTAACTGAATACCTGACATGCCTGCTCCTTCCACCATGAGTAAAAGCTTCCTGAGACCTCACCCAATGCTTAGCAGATGCTGGCACCATGCAGAACCATGAGCCAAATAAATCTCTTAATAAATTACTGAGTCTGACATATTACTTTATAGCAATGCCAAAAAGGTTAACACATTATCCTACTGTACTTGCATGGCCTTATATTAAGGTATTTATGAATGGATGTTTCTTTTTTAAAAGAATAAAATATCAAGGCTTAGCATGGTGGCTCACACCTATAATCCCAGCCTTTGGGAGCCCGAGGCAAGCAAAAGGCTTGAGCTCAGGAATTTGACACCAGCCTGCTGAACATGGTGAAGCCCTGTCTCTACAAAAAATACAAAAAGGAGCTGGGCATGATGGTTCATGCCTGTAGTACTTGGCACTACTACAAGTAGCTACTTGGGAGGCTGAGGTGGGAGGATCACTTGAGCCCAGAAGATGAAACTTGCAGTGAGCCGAGACCATGCCATTGCACTCCAGCCAGAGGAACAGAGCGAGTCCTTGTCTTAAAAAAGGAGAGAGAGAGAGAGAGAAAGAAATAATAGAGAGAGGAAGAACGAATAAAGAGAGAGAGGAAGAAAGAAAGAAGAGAGAAAGAGAAAGAAAGAAAGAAAAAGAAGAAAGAAAGAAAACAAAAGGAAAGAGAAAAAAGAAGGAAGGAAGGAAGGAAAGGAGACCAAACATACATACATATAGCATTAGTTTGTGTCAGGTATTATTCTAAGCACTTATGTATAATTTCTCATTTGCCAGTGTAAACTGTGGGAAAGAGAGTTTCTGGGATGCCAGTTGGTTTGGTCTCCCCTGTGTGAGACACCCATGGGAAGCCATGGGTGGCCTCTGAGGAGAAAAGTCTCCTTATTGCCTTCATGTCTTTATGCCCAGAGAGCATAACTGCTCAGCGGCATTCCACAGGTTGCTCGGGAAGATAACACTCCCCTGAAGCAGTGGAGTATAATCAAACATATTGGCTCCTCCTGAAACTCGCTCCCACCCGTTTCAGTCCCGATAAGTTAAAGATCTTAAGTAGTTTAGACACATGCCTTTGCTTGAGGAAATTCACAGAAACCGCCACTGCTATACATCTTATCGAATAACTCATGAGTTCTCCTTCACCGATTAATCCTTTTCCTCATCCTTTCCTACCCCTCCCATCTGCCCCAAGAACAAAGAGCTTGTAAACCAATAAATGCGGGTGGAGCCCGAGAGCTCTGGGCCACTAGCAATGCTTCAGTCCCCTGGACCCGCCTTTTAAATGCTTATTCTGTCTCTTTCTAACTCCTTTGTCTCCTCCCCCGGACTCAGGGTACCCGCAGGGTGGTGTGGGGCTAGTTTCCCCAATATAAATGACCATGCATTCTCTTGCTACTTTCAAAATTATTTTTAAAGATTTTAAATTCGGCCGGGAGTACTGGCTCACATCTGTAACCCCAGCACTTTGGGAGGCTGAGGTGGGTGGATCACCTGAGGTTAGGAGTTTGAGATCACCCTGGCCAACCTGGTGAAACTCTGTACTAAAAAATACAAAACTTAGCTGGGTATGGTGGTGGGCGCCTGTAATCCCAGCTACTCAGGAGGCTGAAGCAGGAGAATTGCTTGAACCTGGGAGGCGGAGGTTGTGGTGAGCCGAGATCGCATCACTGCACTCCAGCCTAGGCAAAAAGAGTGAGACTCCGCCAAAACAAAACAAAACAAAAAAAACAAATTTACATTCACAAACACACTGACAGGGTTTGGCTCTGTGTCCTCACCCAAATCTCATCTCAAATTGTGATCCCCACGTGCAGCCAGACTGGCTGGAAATACTGAAGGGTTTATACTGAAGAACCGTTTTGTGCAAAAATGAAACCAGAAAACAAAGACATCCCCTCAAATTAGTATTCAGCTAATTTGATATGGTTTGGTTCTGTGTGCCTACCCAAATCTCACCTTGAATGGTAATAATCCCCACATGTCAAGGGTGGGACCAGGTGGAGATAATTGAATCGTGGGGGTGGTTTTCCCCATGCAGTTCTGGTGATAGTGAGTTCTCATGAGATCCAATGGTTTTATAAAGGGCTTTTCCCCGTTTGCTTCTCACTTGTCTCTCCTGCCGCCCTGTGAAGAAGGACGTATTTGCTTCCCCTTTCGCCATGATTGTAAGTTACCTGAGGCTTTCCCAGCCCTGCAGAAGTGTGAGTCAATTAAATCTCTTTCCGTTATAAATTACCCAATCTCAGGTTTTTCTTCATAGCAGTGTGGGAACAGACTAATACAAGCCTTGAGGAAGAATCAACCTTGTATCTTTTCTCTGGCTTTTGGAATCTGTTTGTGTCTCACTTGCTATGGTCTCAGTGTCTGTCCCCTTCAAAATTCATATGCTGAAATCCTAATCCTCAAGGTGACAGTATTAGGAGGTAAGGCCTTTTGGCGATGATTATACTGTAAGGACATATCCCTCACGATTAGGAGTCATGCCCTTCTTAAAGACCATAGAGAGCTAGCTAGCCCCTTCCACCATGTGAGGACACATGGAAAAGGCACCATCTATGAATCAGGAAATAGACCCCTACCAGACACCTAGTCTGCCAGTGAGATGTTGGGGAATGGAGGCAGGACTTTAGTCATATTGAGGAATATAAAATAAAATAGTCCAAGATGGCTAGAGAGGTTAGAGTTGTCTTAGCTGGAATAGTTGTGTTTCAGTTGGATTGTCTAATTAACACTGATTCCCACTGTGATGAACTTTCACAGTTAACTTAGAATGTAAAATAGGGTCATGGGAACCTTACATGAATCAGTCAGAACAAACAAGAACAATAACATTAAGATTATATTCATGAAAATGTGTCTATTAGTCCATTTCACACTGTTATAAAGATACTACCTGAGACTAGATAATTTATAAAGAAAAGAGGTTTAATTGACTCAGTTCTGCATGGCTGGGGAGACCTCAGGAAACTCACAATCATGGCAGAAGGCAAAGGAGAAGCAAATACCTTCTTTACAAGGCAGCAGGAGAGAGAGAGAGAAGGGGGAAGCACCATAAACTTACCAAACCACTAGATCTCGTGGGAACTCATGCACTATCATGAGAACAGCAAGGGGGAAACCTGCCTCCATGATCGAATAACCTCTCACCAGGTCTCTCCTTCCACATGTGGGGATCATTACAATTCAAGGTAAGATTTGTGTGGGGACACAGAGCCAAACCATATCAGAGTTGAATACTAATTTGAGAGGATGTCTTTGTTTTTTGGTTTGTTT
>NW_022322568.1:1944-3822 GCF_002776525.5 Piliocolobus tephrosceles | reverse complement strand
GAGAGGATGTCTTTGTTTTTTGGTTTGTTTGTTTTTTTTTTTTTTTTGCACAAAATGGGTGCTGCAATATAAACCTTTCAGTATTTCCATCCAGTTTGGCTGCTGCTTGGGGCTCCTTCCCCTTGTTGGGTCTGCAGTTGCCAAGGGAATGATGGAAGAATTTCTCGAAGAAGTTTCTATTTAACTTAACTCCCCAGATGAGTCAGTGACTACCTTAACTCCTGGGAGCAGTTGGAGCAGAGGATATGGCTCTGACCTGCATGTTCTTGATTGAGGTATACTGAGATGTCAAAGACAGAATGTCATGAAGTTTCTAAAGGGAGAATCCTGTCCTCTGTAAAGTTAACTCTGATATAATTTGAGGAATTAAATATAAAATTATCCTTGGACATACATGTTGGCCAAGTCCTTCTTTTACATTCTTTGTGCCCAGGATAGCCTGTAGAAGAGGTGGTAAAATTACTAACATTCAATTAGATCCTAAAATCCATTAGGGATTGAGCTGAACACTTTACACAAATCACTTAAAAATATAGAAGATGCACAGTATAGCGCCTGGCACAGTGACTCACACCTGTAATCCCAGCACATTGGGTGGCCGGGATGGGCAGATCACCTGAGGCCAGGAATTTGAGACCAACCTGGCCATCATGGCAAAACCCCATCTCTACTAAAAATACAAAAATTAGCCGGGCGTAGTGGCAGGTGCCTGTAATCCCAGCTACTCAGGAGGCTGAGGCTGGAGAATTGCTTGAACCCAGAAGGTGGAGGCTGCAGTGAGCCAAGATCGCTCTATTGCACTCCAGCCTGGGCAACAAGAGTAAAACTCTGTCCCAGAAAAAAACAAAACAAAACAAAAAAAACAGGCTTCAAGAAGTCATGAGTTTGCTCAAAATCATACAACTTGCACATGGCTGAGCTGATAGTAGAACCGAGTTCAGTCTGACTTTCAAGCCTTTGCTCCTAGCAACCATACCACATTGAATGAATATGTCAGGGAGTTTGGAAGGAGCATAGTGAGGTGATATATGGATGGTGAAAGTTGTTTCTAAAATGATAAATTCATATACAACAATTAATTTAGTTAGCCAGGACTCTTGGTTGGAAGTGACAGAATCCTAATTTAAACTAGCTTAGGCCAGAAAGAAAGAAAGTATAAATATATTGGCTCATTTAAAAAGTCTAAAAGCTGGTAGCATAGAACCAGGTGTTTACATGAAATCATTGCCTACATATATTCATCTGTTAATTATGGTGGGTGTTTGGCATTGGTTTTGTTTTGTAGGCTGGCTGTGTCTACATTATGGAGAAGGTGACTCCTGACAACACTAGGCTTACATAATCTTTGTAGTTCAGGAACTCATATGAGTAGATTACCGTCTCTCCACAATCATCCCTATCAATCCTTGAAAAATTCTGGCACCACCTGGATCACATACCCATCCTTGGACTAATTACTGTTATTTGAAGGGAAATACAATACTCTTATTGGCCAACCTGAATTGTAAGTTCTCCTTTAGCAGAACTGATGAGACCATGTGATTGACAGCCCTAACTGTTCCCACAAACACAGTTTCCAAAACAAAAGAAGACTGGGCAGAGCAAAACAAAACACAACAAACAAACAAACAAAAAAGTTAAGAAAATAAAAGGGGGTGCAAAATTACCAACTCACTGACTAAATAAACACACAGGGCTGTCTCTTGGGTGGTTGAATGAAGGATGTGAGCAAGGGACAAGCATTACGAGAAAACATTGCTTGCTACCTAATCAAACAAGAAATACAATATGTTAAAAAATAGCTCCCTTGAGTAGGCCACACTGCTTGAATAAAGATAGATGTATTCTTCATTCTTTTTTTTTTTTTTTTTTTTTTTT
>NW_022322568.1:0-1844 GCF_002776525.5 Piliocolobus tephrosceles | reverse complement strand
TCCCAAAGTGCTGGGATTACAGGTGTGAGCCACCACACCCAGTTATTTTTAGTTTCTTTGATGAACCTGCAAACAATTTTCTGTAATGGCTGTACTGACTTACATTCCCACCAACAGTGTACAAGGGTTACTTTTTCTCCAAATCCTTGCCAACACTTGTTATCTTTGGTCTTTTTGTTTTGTTTTGTTTTGTTTTGAGACGGAATCTAGCTCTGTCGCCCGTGCTGGAGTGCAGTGGCCAGATCTCAGCTCACTGCAAGCTCCGCCTCCCGGGTTTACGCCATTCTCCTGCCTCAGCCTCTCGAGTAGCTGGGACTACAGGCGCCAGCCACCTCGCCCGGCTAGCTTTTTGTGTTTTTTGTAGAGACGGGGTTTCACCGTGTTAGCCAGGATGGTCTCGAACTCCTGACCTCGTGATCCGCCCGTCTTGGCCTCCCAAAGTGCTGGGATGACAGGCTTGAGCCCCCGCGCCCGGCCGGTATTCTTCATTCTTAAACTGTACACCAATACTGCTGGAATAATGATAACTTCTATCCCTGTAGCATTGCTTTTTTTTAGCAAGGAAATCAGGGATCTTTCTAGACATTACCTCACTCATTACTCTGAAAACAGAAATTTGTTTAGTAATAAGAATGATTATATATATATATAGTTTTGAGATGTAGTCTCACTCTCACTCAGGCTGGAGTGCAGTGGTGCAATCTTATCTTGGCTCACTGCAACCTCCACCTCCCGAGTTCAAGTGATTCTCCTGCCTCAGACTCCCCAGTAGGTGGGGTTACAGGCACCCGCCACCATACCTGGCTAACTTTTTTTTTTTTTTTAGTAGAGACAGGGTTTCACCATCTTGGCAAGGCTGGTCTTGAACTCCTGACCTCATGATCCACCCACCCCAGCCTCCCAAAGTGCTGGGATTATAGACATGAGCCACTGGGCCCAGCTGATTATCATTATTTTATGGGGGGGGGGGGAAGGAGAGAAAATGTCTTTATCTGAAGTCAATGTCTGGTAGATTGAATTTAGGCATTCTTTAACTTAGAAACTCTCCTGGCAGAATAACACCTGAGTGCCTACCTCTGGATTCTCTTAAACCCAAAATTCTACCAGAGCTGTTTTTTCCAGAAGGGCTATCTTAGCTTTTGTCCTTTGGATTCTTCTCTCCACCCTTTTCCTTCTTGATGGTTCTAGACTGAGAACTTGAGGTTAGTACTATAGGGTAACCAGCCCAGGGAGTCTTTTTATTCTTCTCCATTCTCCTCTCCTCCTTCCTGCAGTTACCTGAGAAATTAAACTTTTCTTTCTTTCCTTTTTTTTTTTTATTTTTTATTTTTTATTATACTTTAAGTTCTAGGGTACATGTGCATAACATGCAGGTTTGTTACATATGTATACTTGTGCCATGTTGGTGTGCTGCACCCATCAACTCGTCAGCACCCATCAACTCGTCATTTACATCAGGTGTAACTTCCAGTGCAATCCCTCCCCCCTTCCCCCCACCATGATAGGCCCCTGTGTGTGATGTTCCCCTTCCCAAGTCCAAGTGATCTCATTGCTCAGTTCCCACCTGTGAGTGAGAACATGCAGTGTTTGGTTTTCTGTTCTTGTGATAGTTTGCTGAGAATGATGGTTTCCAGCTGCATCCATGTCCCTACAAAGGACACAAACATATCCTTTTTTATGGCTGCATAGTATTCCATGGTGTATATCTGCCACATTTTCTTAATCCAGTCTGTCACTGATGGACGTTTGGGTGGATTCCAAGTCTTTGCTATTGTAAATAGTGCTGCAATAAACATACATGTGTATGTGTCTTTATAGCAGCATGATTTATAATCCTTTGGGTA
>NW_022322567.1:0-5504 GCF_002776525.5 Piliocolobus tephrosceles | reverse complement strand
CCCTTGTAAGTTGGATTCCTAGGTATTTTATTCTCTTTGAAGCAATTAACCATTACTTATTTCTTTGTTCTGTACTCCCTTCCAGATATCAGATTACATGATGACTTGCTTAAATTTTTAACCTTCTCACTTGCCTTCATCTCAGATAAAATTCAGTGTTTTATCATATTCTGCTAAGAACAGAGACTTTGGGCACTTAATGTGCAAACTGAAAAATTTATTTCAACCATTGCTATGCTGATTTGGGATTTCAAAATGCACTTAAAATTCTATTTGTTATTTGAATAATTTTGGGCAAATGCTATTTAATCTCAGTCTCCAAGTGACTATGAGTTTAAACCAAAGTGACATTCTTATTTACACTTATAAATAATGGAATCCTGAAAAAGAAAAATTGTCATAATACTATCTCCTATAATGAGGGATGCATATAGGAAGTTTTCACTACACTTTTTATGCAAATTTAGGTGTGTGTATGTGTATACATGCACTTACATATGATAATCTCATAGTCTCATACAGAGGCAAAAAATCATATGAATAATTTCTGAGGATTAGATTGAATCTTTCTATTATAAGTTGAGAATTGGATTTAAACATATCTTGCATTGGTGAATTCCTTGAAATTTGTATTGCTATATTTCAAGTTCTTATTGCCTACTATTTGTTTATTGCAGAATTATGGGTACTTTCTCTGAAAATACTGAATCCTCTAACAATAATTTTTGTCTGCAAACAAAAATCTGTGTAACCCATGATTCCTGATCACTTACAGAAATAAACCAAAGTATCCTAGTTTAATATTCACCACAATTTGACACTATGGGACTAACTTACCTTCTGAGTGTCATATTCTCAATACCCTGATATGTCTGTATTGTAACCACAGACTTCTATTTGTCTTTTCCTTTGCACACCCTCAACTGACTTTCCTATTTATGTTCAAGCTGAATGTTCATTCTTCACAAGAAGTTTGATAAAGAAGAATTTGTTAATACTGTCACGATTAAACTCTAGTATTCTTTATTGTCCCTAGACACTTAAGGTATAATGTGATCTGTTCTGTTGTGGTGGTAAGGTTGAAATACTATAGTTGTTCTCACACTTGGTCACATATTCAAATTAGATGTGTAAACTTTTCGGTAGTGTCCATGAGTAAGCTACATACATGAACAATAACTGAATATCTTATAATACTAGGCCTTATGCTAAGCACTTCTGATACAATGCCCTAGTTAATAATTAAAAGACATCAACTCAGAGATGAAGAAAGTGGCATGTAAGGAATTTTAAAAAATTGCTCTTTATTTTCACTTCAATTTAACATATCCTTCAATTATAAATAGAAACCATATATCTTAGCAATTTAACACTTGTGGTGATTTTCTCCCCAATAGAAATTGTATATATTTTATACCATATTACAGAAGTTGTATAGATTTAAACATATTATTATCATTATCATCTTGAAAATTTTGTTAGTTAATAGGCTTAATGATAGATCTTGCTATTTAACATGTAAACAAAGAATTACCCATAATACTCTCTTCCAAATTAAATGTTATAAAATATTTGGTATTTCAATGTTGTTGGTTTCTTTGATAATTATATTTAATTTTTTAAAATGTAAGCCATTATTCTGAAAATGCATCTATTCTGATTCACTAGGCTGTAAATATCATGAAAAATTAATAACTGTATCTGTTATCTGCTCACGCAATAGCGTACCTAATGCAGCCATAGTCACAAGTTCAGTGACTTACAAAATGAAAGAATGGTTCTCACACTGATTTCCAGATTGACTGCAGTTTGACTGATTCAGGCTAAGCTTGGCTCTGCAGCAAGATAGGCTTCACTCAATGCAGTGGATTAGGATCAGGTCAGTGACAAGTGAACCGCAATACTTGTGGATCAGCAGATACTTTTGGTATATTGTTTTCACAATAAATTAATCACAAGAACCAAGTCAAAGTGGGCAATCACATTGAGGCCTGCTTGAAATAAGTCCACTAAAATTTCACTGGCCAAATCATCTTACATGTCTAAGCCCAACATCAGGGGTGTAGTATACCCAACCCCAGGTAGGTATACTCCACCCAAAGAAGAAGAAAGCATTTTATGTTTACTGAAAAATAATCCAAGCTACTCCAGTAATCCTTGGTCTAGACCATATGATGTCAGTATTTTTTTTTTTTTTTTAGATGAAGAAATTGAGATTGAGATGTTTATATAATTGGCCTCATTCATTAAATTTAGGAAGCAGAAGCATACGTCAAGATGTTTCTGTTTGATCCCAAAATGTCTGATCTTTCCTGTATACATTTATCTATCTAATAATTGTCAGCAAAACCTTTGGAATTTTCACAACATATTTCCTGTAATGCAAAAAGTATTATCTTTAAAGAAATAACATTCATTTATGTAGAAAATTATTTAGACTGAATATTTAAGTCTGAAAGTACTAGATAATGAAGATGTTACCGTAATTTAATGCTATATTAAACACTGAATACCAATGCATAATAATTATTCAGTTAAAATTAGTCATGACACTAAACATTGGGAAAGCAAATCAAAACCATAATGGATACCAATTCACATTCATTAGGATGTCTATTATAAAAAAAATGTAAAGAAAATAAGCATTGGCAAGAATGTGGAGAAATTCAAGTGCTTGTGCATTACTGGTGAGAATGTAAAATGGCACAGCTTCTGAGGATGATAGTATGGTATTTCTTCAAAAAATGAAGCACAGAATTATCATGTGATCTAACAATTCCACTTTTAGGTATTTACACAAGTAATTGAAGGGAAGAACTTGAAGAGATATTTGTAAGCCAATGTTCATAGCAGCATTATTCACAATAGAAAAAGGTAAAAACAAACAAAGTGTCCATTAACAGATAGAATAAATATATGGAATACTGTGGTATGTAATATAATATGATTCAGTCTTAAAAAGAAATGAAATTCTGACATATGCTACAACATGGATGAACCTTATCAACATACTAAGTAAAACAAGCCAGTCACAAAAGTACAACTACTGCTTCATTCTATTTATATAAATTACCTAGAAAAGTCAACTGTAGAGACAAAATGAGAAATAGGGCTTCTCAGGGCCTAAAAAGGGAGGGAAATAAAGAATTATTTTTCAATAAGCATAGATTTTTGTTTGGGATGATGAAAAATTCTAGAGATGGATGGTGATGATGATTTCACAACAATATGACTGTACTTAATGCCACTGAATTGTACACTTAAAGATGGTTCAAATGGTAAATTTTACATTTATTTTACCACTGACTAAAAAATAGAAACAAAAAAGATACTCTATTAAAGAATACAAAGTGGCTAATTTCAATTTATCAGGATTAACTAAATAGATACATAATAAAGAAATAGGGGATATGACAAAATCTTGAATAAGAAGAACTTGAGAGCATACAATGAAATTTCTTTTAGTAAAATTGATGAAACAGGCGGGAGCTTGTCTAGATGTTTGTGATGTTAAGTAAGAAGATGGTGGTGGAATCTCCAAACAAAGCAAAAGCTCAACTGTGAGAATTGATCACAGGATACTAACAAATCTGAAACACAGTATCAGGTAATTGTACTAAACAGCATTGAATTCTTCTTGCCTTGCATAAAGATTTATAGTTTAAGGTGGAGGAAGGCAGAGTTCTGGTTGTCACCAAGTAACCCAGCTGTGGTAAAAATGAGACTAAAGGAAAGTAAACAAGGAAAGACTGACAAATGCACACTGTGTTTTATAGAAAGCCTATGTCTGTGACTCTAGTGGTTTTAGTGAACCTGGGATACTTTATAATTCAATAGAATTCTCCTGCAGCAGAGCAGAAGTTGATAAATGTGACTTCAGCTAGCCTATCAACAATTGATGTTTGTCAAGAGGAAAAATGGAAGTATTTTCCCTCTGGTACTTTCCTGCAATAAATCAAAACACTTAGGTCTTTGACCAAATAAGACAATGAATCAGCAAAGGTTATCAATAATTGTCTTACTTTTCTATAGGCCAGGAATTTACTACATTAAAACTGTTTTTGCATTTTAAATTTTACAGATCAATAACATATCTTCTTGATATTTCAGAAAAGTCAATCACATAATTAATATCTGATTATTAAAGTTGTGTTGCAAAGAATCAGCCAGATGTTATGTGGCCACTTGTTACCCAGGTAGTAAATTATGAAATAATGATAATTTGACTTTACAAATTTGTCTTCCACATGAGCATAAAATTTATATTTGTCTCAGTTTTTGTCAGCATTAATAATGTGCATCATTAAAGAACATTAGGATCTGACCTGATGAAATGGAAAGGTGAAATAGAATAAATAAAGAGTACTGTCTTTAAATCAATGAAAGCAGTCCACCTGAAAAGAGAAAAAAAGCTTAAAGAAAAATATTTTAATGTGTTATAAAATAATGTAAAACATTTAATGGAAGCCATGCTACTAGAAAAACATCTGTTTTATGCTAAAATCAATCAGTTTTGTTTACTTTTGGTAAAATGCTAATGTTTATACCTACAGTTTATAAATATTGATTGTATGATTAATTATAGTTTGATTATTATGCATAACTGGCAAGGATAAATATGCTTCAGTATAATTGTTTAATAATTATTTTATAAATATTAATTTAAAGCAGGTACTATAATTCAATATTCACTCTACTCCAAAATTGAATATCAAATATTTTAGTTTTGCAAAATACCAAGTATAATTGATCTTTCTGGAATGTATGCTATGTTAATCCTGTGGCCTTTTGAATCTCCTAACTCAACCATCCACTTATCCTGGAATGTTCTAAAATCTACTTTGAGAAAAAAAGACTTACAGAAAGATTAGTATTCTACACTCATTTCTCAGTGTAAATTTTGTGGAAAATGGAATATCAGAATAAAATTTTTAAATCTTGCTTTGTAAGGCCTAGACACTCCACTTTTGTTTCTGACCCTTCCTTGCTTTCAGATACATCAGATAAGGCTGATCCCCAATTCAGAATGAAGAGCAAAAGCTTGACTTGGTATGACCTATCTTGGCAGTCATTCTTCAGGTTGATTGATTGATTTGTAGATGCGCACACAATATCTTCCTGCAAATGAAACCCTAGGAAGTCTTCAAGAAATACCACGCAAACAAAATTTCAAGTTCCACTAGGAAAGTTAGGTTATATGTTCCAGCTGAAAAACATTAGTTTGCAGCACTGGAGAGTGACTAAAGCAGGTAGAAATTGAAGAGATAGAACCTATCAAAAACAGAAATTACAACATGTAATATTCATATTTATATATCTTTTTACCTGAGGGTACTCTCTAATCTGTGAAGCCTGGTGTAGTAGTAATTCAAAGAAAAAAATTGGTATGGATAAAATTCAAACGAACTTTTGTCGGATTCATGAGTTGGAGGATTCATTTTGGGGGTATCATAGCTTGTGGAAATTTAGAGAAAGGAACCTAGGAAGGAAGAAGCAGGGGACTT
>NW_022322566.1:0-5504 GCF_002776525.5 Piliocolobus tephrosceles | reverse complement strand
AAGTCCCCTGCTTCTTCCTTCCTAGGTTCCTTTCTCTAAATTTCCACAAGCTATGATACCCCCAAAATGAATCCTCCAACTCATGAATCCGACAAAAGTTCGTTTGAATTTTATCCATACCAATTTTTTTCTTTGAATTACTACTACACCAGGCTTCACAGATTAGAGAGTACCCTCAGGTAAAAAGATATATAAATATGAATATTACATGTTGTAATTTCTGTTTTTGATAGGTTCTATCTCTTCAATTTCTACCTGCTTTAGTCACTCTCCAGTGCTGCAAACTAATGTTTTTCAGCTGGAACATATAACCTAACTTTCCTAGTGGAACTTGAAATTTTGTTTGCGTGGTATTTCTTGAAGACTTCCTAGGGTTTCATTTGCAGGAAGATATTGTGTGCGCATCTACAAATCAATCAATCAACCTGAAGAATGACTGCCAAGATAGGTCATACCAAGTCAAGCTTTTGCTCTTCATTCTGAATTGGGGATCAGCCTTATCTGATGTATCTGAAAGCAAGGAAGGGTCAGAAACAAAAGTGGAGTGTCTAGGCCTTACAAAGCAAGATTTAAAAATTTTATTCTGATATTCCATTTTCCACAAAATTTACACTGAGAAATGAGTGTAGAATACTAATCTTTCTGTAAGTCTTTTTTTCTCAAAGTAGATTTTAGAACATTCCAGGATAAGTGGATGGTTGAGTTAGGAGATTCAAAAGGCCACAGGATTAACATAGCATACATTCCAGAAAGATCAATTATACTTGGTATTTTGCAAAACTAAAATATTTGATATTCAATTTTGGAGTAGAGTGAATATTGAATTATAGTACCTGCTTTAAATTAATATTTATAAAATAATTATTAAACAATTATACTGAAGCATATTTATCCTTGCCAGTTATGCATAATAATCAAACTATAATTAATCATACAATCAATATTTATAAACTGTAGGTATAAACATTAGCATTTTACCAAAAGTAAACAAAACTGATTGATTTTAGCATAAAACAGATGTTTTTCTAGTAGCATGGCTTCCATTAAATGTTTTACATTATTTTATAACACATTAAAATATTTTTCTTTAAGCTTTTTTTCTCTTTTCAGGTGGACTGCTTTCATTGATTTAAAGACAGTACTCTTTATTTATTCTATTTCACCTTTCCATTTCATCAGGTCAGATCCTAATGTTCTTTAATGATGCACATTATTAATGCTGACAAAAACTGAGACAAATATAAATTTTATGCTCATGTGGAAGACAAATTTGTAAAGTCAAATTATCATTATTTCATAATTTACTACCTGGGTAACAAGTGGCCACATAACATCTGGCTGATTCTTTGCAACACAACTTTAATAATCAGATATTAATTATGTGATTGACTTTTCTGAAATATCAAGAAGATATGTTATTGATCTGTAAAATTTAAAATGCAAAAACAGTTTTAATGTAGTAAATTCCTGGCCTATAGAAAAGTAAGACAATTATTGATAACCTTTGCTGATTCATTGTCTTATTTGGTCAAAGACCTAAGTGTTTTGATTTATTGCAGGAAAGTACCAGAGGGAAAATACTTCCATTTTTCCTCTTGACAAACATCAATTGTTGATAGGCTAGCTGAAGTCACATTTATCAACTTCTGCTCTGCTGCAGGAGAATTCTATTGAATTATAAAGTATCCCAGGTTCACTAAAACCACTAGAGTCACAGACATAGGCTTTCTATAAAACACAGTGTGCATTTGTCAGTCTTTCCTTGTTTACTTTCCTTTAGTCTCATTTTTACCACAGCTGGGTTACTTGGTGACAACCAGAACTCTGCCTTCCTCCACCTTAAACTATAAATCTTTATGCAAGGCAAGAAGAATTCAATGCTGTTTAGTACAATTACCTGATACTGTGTTTCAGATTTGTTAGTATCCTGTGATCAATTCTCACAGTTGAGCTTTTGCTTTGTTTGGAGATTCCACCACCATCTTCTTACTTAACATCACAAACATCTAGACAAGCTCCCGCCTGTTTCATCAATTTTACTAAAAGAAATTTCATTGTATGCTCTCAAGTTCTTCTTATTCAAGATTTTGTCATATCCCCTATTTCTTTATTATGTATCTATTTAGTTAATCCTGATAAATTGAAATTAGCCACTTTGTATTCTTTAATAGAGTATCTTTTTTGTTTCTATTTTTTAGTCAGTGGTAAAATAAATGTAAAATTTACCATTTGAACCATCTTTAAGTGTACAATTCAGTGGCATTAAGTACAGTCATATTGTTGTGAAATCATCATCACCATCCATCTCTAGAATTTTTCATCATCCCAAACAAAAATCTATGCTTATTGAAAAATAATTCTTTATTTCCCTCCCTTTTTAGGCCCTGAGAAGCCCTATTTCTCATTTTGTCTCTACAGTTGACTTTTCTAGGTAATTTATATAAATAGAATGAAGCAGTAGTTGTACTTTTGTGACTGGCTTGTTTTACTTAGTATGTTGATAAGGTTCATCCATGTTGTAGCATATGTCAGAATTTCATTTCTTTTTAAGACTGAATCATATTATATTACATACCACAGTATTCCATATATTTATTCTATCTGTTAATGGACACTTTGTTTGTTTTTACCTTTTTCTATTGTGAATAATGCTGCTATGAACATTGGCTTACAAATATCTCTTCAAGTTCTTCCCTTCAATTACTTGTGTAAATACCTAAAAGTGGAATTGTTAGATCACATGATAATTCTGTGCTTCATTTTTTGAAGAAATACCATACTATCATCCTCAGAAGCTGTGCCATTTTACATTCTCACCAGTAATGCACAAGCACTTGAATTTCTCCACATTCTTGCCAATGCTTATTTTCTTTACATTTTTTTTATAATAGACATCCTAATGAATGTGAATTGGTATCCATTATGGTTTTGATTTGCTTTCCCAATGTTTAGTGTCATGACTAATTTTAACTGAATAATTATTATGCATTGGTATTCAGTGTTTAATATAGCATTAAATTACGGTAACATCTTCATTATCTAGTACTTTCAGACTTAAATATTCAGTCTAAATAATTTTCTACATAAATGAATGTTATTTCTTTAAAGATAATACTTTTTGCATTACAGGAAATATGTTGTGAAAATTCCAAAGGTTTTGCTGACAATTATTAGATAGATAAATGTATACAGGAAAGATCAGACATTTTGGGATCAAACAGAAACATCTTGACGTATGCTTCTGCTTCCTAAATTTAATGAATGAGGCCAATTATATAAACATCTCAATCTCAATTTCTTCATCTAAAAAAAAAAAAAAAATACTGACATCATATGGTCTAGACCAAGGATTACTGGAGTAGCTTGGATTATTTTTCAGTAAACATAAAATGCTTTCTTCTTCTTTGGGTGGAGTATACCTACCTGGGGTTGGGTATACTACACCCCTGATGTTGGGCTTAGACATGTAAGATGATTTGGCCAGTGAAATTTTAGTGGACTTATTTCAAGCAGGCCTCAATGTGATTGCCCACTTTGACTTGGTTCTTGTGATTAATTTATTGTGAAAACAATATACCAAAAGTATCTGCTGATCCACAAGTATTGCGGTTCACTTGTCACTGACCTGATCCTAATCCACTGCATTGAGTGAAGCCTATCTTGCTGCAGAGCCAAGCTTAGCCTGAATCAGTCAAACTGCAGTCAATCTGGAAATCAGTGTGAGAACCATTCTTTCATTTTGTAAGTCACTGAACTTGTGACTATGGCTGCATTAGGTACGCTATTGCGTGAGCAGATAACAGATACAGTTATTAATTTTTCATGATATTTACAGCCTAGTGAATCAGAATAGATGCATTTTCAGAATAATGGCTTACATTTTAAAAAATTAAATATAATTATCAAAGAAACCAACAACATTGAAATACCAAATATTTTATAACATTTAATTTGGAAGAGAGTATTATGGGTAATTCTTTGTTTACATGTTAAATAGCAAGATCTATCATTAAGCCTATTAACTAACAAAATTTTCAAGATGATAATGATAATAATATGTTTAAATCTATACAACTTCTGTAATATGGTATAAAATATATACAATTTCTATTGGGGAGAAAATCACCACAAGTGTTAAATTGCTAAGATATATGGTTTCTATTTATAATTGAAGGATATGTTAAATTGAAGTGAAAATAAAGAGCAATTTTTTAAAATTCCTTACATGCCACTTTCTTCATCTCTGAGTTGATGTCTTTTAATTATTAACTAGGGCATTGTATCAGAAGTGCTTAGCATAAGGCCTAGTATTATAAGATATTCAGTTATTGTTCATGTATGTAGCTTACTCATGGACACTACCGAAAAGTTTACACATCTAATTTGAATATGTGACCAAGTGTGAGAACAACTATAGTATTTCAACCTTACCACCACAACAGAACAGATCACATTATACCTTAAGTGTCTAGGGACAATAAAGAATACTAGAGTTTAATCGTGACAGTATTAACAAATTCTTCTTTATCAAACTTCTTGTGAAGAATGAACATTCAGCTTGAACATAAATAGGAAAGTCAGTTGAGGGTGTGCAAAGGAAAAGACAAATAGAAGTCTGTGGTTACAATACAGACATATCAGGGTATTGAGAATATGACACTCAGAAGGTAAGTTAGTCCCATAGTGTCAAATTGTGGTGAATATTAAACTAGGATACTTTGGTTTATTTCTGTAAGTGATCAGGAATCATGGGTTACACAGATTTTTGTTTGCAGACAAAAATTATTGTTAGAGGATTCAGTATTTTCAGAGAAAGTACCCATAATTCTGCAATAAACAAATAGTAGGCAATAAGAACTTGAAATATAGCAATACAAATTTCAAGGAATTCACCAATGCAAGATATGTTTAAATCCAATTCTCAACTTATAATAGAAAGATTCAATCTAATCCTCAGAAATTATTCATATGATTTTTTGCCTCTGTATGAGACTATGAGATTATCATATGTAAGTGCATGTATACACATACACACACCTAAATTTGCATAAAAAGTGTAGTGAAAACTTCCTATATGCATCCCTCATTATAGGAGATAGTATTATGACAATTTTTCTTTTTCAGGATTCCATTATTTATAAGTGTAAATAAGAATGTCACTTTGGTTTAAACTCATAGTCACTTGGAGACTGAGATTAAATAGCATTTGCCCAAAATTATTCAAATAACAAATAGAATTTTAAGTGCATTTTGAAATCCCAAATCAGCATAGCAATGGTTGAAATAAATTTTTCAGTTTGCACATTAAGTGCCCAAAGTCTCTGTTCTTAGCAGAATATGATAAAACACTGAATTTTATCTGAGATGAAGGCAAGTGAGAAGGTTAAAAATTTAAGCAAGTCATCATGTAATCTGATATCTGGAAGGGAGTACAGAACAAAGAAATAAGTAATGGTTAATTGCTTCAAAGAGAATAAAATACCTAGGAATCCAACTTACAAGGG
>NW_022322565.1:0-22823 GCF_002776525.5 Piliocolobus tephrosceles | reverse complement strand
ATTTATAATCCTTTGGGTATATACCCAGTAGTGGGATGGCTGGGTCATATGGTACATCTAGATCTAGATCCTTGAGGAATCGCCATACTGTTTTCCATAATGGTTGAACTAGTTTACAATCCCACCAACAGTGTAAAAGTGTTCCTATTTCTCCACATCCTCTCCAACACCTGTTGTTTCCTGATTTTTTAATGATTGCCATTCTAACTGGTGTGAGATGGTATCTCATTGTGGTTTTGATTTGCATTTCTCTGATGGCCAGTGATGATGAGCATTTTTTCATGTGTCTGTTGGCTGTATGAATGTCTTCTTTTGAGAAATGTCTGTTCATATCCTTTGCCCACTTTTTGATGGGGTTGTTTGTTTTTTTCTTGTAAATTTGTTTGAGTTCTTTGTAGATTCTGGATATTAGCCCTTTGTCAGATGAGTAGATTGCAAAAATTTTCTCCCATTCTGTAGGTTGCCTGTTCACTCTGATGGTAGTTTCTTTTGCTGTGCAGAAGCTCTTTAGTTTAATGAGATCCCATTTGTCAATTTTGGCTTTTGCTGCCGTTGCTTTTGGTGTTTTAGACATGAAGTCCTTGCCCATGCCTATGTCCTGAATGGTACCACCTACGTTTTCTTCTAGGGTTTTTATGGTATTAGGTCTAACATTTAAGTCTCTAATCCATCTTGAATTAATTTTTGTATAAGGAGTAAGGAAAGGATCCAGTTTCAGCTTTCTACTTATGGCTAGCCAATTTTCCCAGCACCATTTATTAAATAGGGAATCCTTTCCCCATTTCTTGTTTCTCTCAGGTTTGTCAAAGATCAGATGGCTGTAGATGTGTGGTATTATTTCTGAGGACTCTGTTCTGTTCCATTGGTCTATATCTCTGTTTTGGTACCAGTGTTACATATGTATACTTGTGCCATGTTGGTGTGCTGCACCCATCAACTCGTCAGCACCCATCAATTCGTCATTTATATCAGGTATAACTCCCAATGCAATCCCTCCCCCCACCCCCCATGATAGGCCCCGATGTGTGATGTTCCCCTTCCCGAGTCCAAGTGATGTCATTGTTCAGTTCCCACCTATGAGTGAGAACATGCGGTGTTTGGTTTTCTGTTCTTGTGATAGTTTGCTAAGAATGATGGTTTCCAGCTGCATCCATGTCCTTACAAAGGACTCAAACTCATCCTTTTTTATGGCTGCATAATATTCCATGGTGTATATGTGCCACATTTTCTTAATCCAGAAAATAGTTTTTTAAAGCATTTTTAGGTTTGCAGCAAAATGAATCAGAAGTTACAGAGAGTTACCACACACACAATCCTCCCCCACCATCAACCTTTCACACTGCAGTGGTGCATTTATTACAATTGATGGACCTACATTAACAAATCATTATCACCCAAAGTTCACAGTTTACATCAGGACCCACTCTTAATATTATACATTCTATGGGTTTTAACAAATGTATAATGACATGTATTCACAATTATAGTATCAAACAGAGTAGTTTCACTACCTTAAACGTCCTGTGTACACTACCTATTCATTACTCCTTCCCTACTAACCCCTAGTATCCACTGATCTTTTTCCTGTCTCTATGGTTTTACATTTTCCAGAAAGTCATATAGTTGAAACCACACAGTATGTATCCTTTTCAAATTGGCTCCTTTTACCTAGTAATACATCTGTAAGTTTTCTCCATGTCTTTTCATGACTTGATAGCTCACTTCATTTTACTGCTGAATAATACATTGTTCTTTGATGGAGGGAGTTTACCTCTGTTTTGCCTTCTGCCATGTGAGGACATAGTGTTCCTCTTGTTTGGAGTGCGCATCGTCTAGGCACCATCTTGGAAACAGAGAGCAGCCCTTATCAGACATAGAACCTGCCTGTATCTTAATCTTGGATTTCTCACCCTTTAGATCTGTGAGAGATAAATTTCTATTCTTTATAAATTTCCCAGTCTATGGTATTCTGTTATACCAGGACAAAGCTAAGACAGTATGTGTCTGTTATTTTGTTAGGCACAGTTCTAGGCTCTGGGAATAAATGAGACAAGATTGTTCCTTGGCTAATTAAGAAGGTCACATTCCTAATTAGCCAAGGAACAATATTGTCTAATTTATTCAGAAGGTCACATTCTACTGGACGACACAGATGATAAACAAATACATTTATGTTTACAATTACATTTATATTTAAAAAGTGCTATTGAGAATAAAAATAGAGCAGGAAAGAGTAGGACTGAAGGGTGTGCTGTTTTAGAGAAGATACTGATAAACCTTCTCAGATAAGGTGACATTTAATCAATGACTTGAATGAAAAGAGAAAGGAAACCATGAAGATATCTGGTAAAATAATGCTCTAGTCAAAGGGAACAGGAAGCACAAAGGCTTTGTAAAGGCATTGGACTCGGTGTGTTAAAAAACAGCAAAGAGGTAAATGCCTATTATATATTATTTGGAAAAAATGCAGCAAAATCTTTGAAATTAACTTGCATAGGCCACTGTGTTGGTAAAATTAGAACCATAATACTTTTATAACAAATTAACATATTATTTTTAATACATGCACATATTTTATGACACCCTGGTCAAAGTGTTACTCTACAATAATCAAACCAATTTTTATGTGTTTTTGTGTAGTTCACCTTAGCATTATTTATTTGTACTTTGTTTTTTGTATTTTAATGAGGCAAATACATTTTTATAAGATATAAATTTTGATATTTTCAGCATGTCAATTAGAAGGTAATACAGTACTCTACGTTTGCCGTTCTCAAATACCAACATATCGATATATCTTTTTTCAATCTTGGTGTTTTCTTGAATGTTTTCTAAAATAACACCTTCAATTTAAGGGCAATCAGAATTCAAAGTCTCATTTTTAAACTGAACTCTTAATCTTCCCCTTACTTGTAAAGTTTGAATTAAATTCTGCACATTGGATATTAAAAAGTTATTTCATGTTAAAAAACAGTCTACTCTAAACACAACAGGTTTGTATGTTCTTGGAAGAAAGGAGTTGAATTGAAGCTAAAGGAACAATGACCGTGCATACTGTTCTTACTACTGTCTGTGAACACCAACATGTCTCAGCATCACACTATATAATTTACGAGAGGCTTATGACTCAGTTAAAAACAACTGCATTTTAAGGACAGTTCTGTTAGAATGTAAATTCATTTTAAACACAAGGATGTGAAATGTCTTTCTAATTTCATTGTGAAATGCCTAATATGACCTACCCTCCAAAGAATTCATGAAGCATTATTACTCTTAGTGATTTCCAACATGATCCTCATATGACATGTGAGATGTTTTCTAGAAGATTTTACTTTATCTCAACTAGTTATGTACTAAGTTTGAGCAGTGTCACCTATATATTTAATACTCTATACAGTTGAAAATGTCAGCAATGATTAAGGCTTTCATTTCTAGAGTTCCTCCATATGCTTTTAAAATCAGTTATTCTTCAAAATAAGTTAAAGAAGCATCTTTTATTATTTCCATTTTACATGTGAGGAAACATATCTTGAAGATGTTAAGGAGGCATCATTTTTGTAGAACAGAAAGTAAATGTTGGAGAGGGGTCTAGAATCCATGGATTCTGAGTGGATTATGTGTCCATGGCTCCTTCTCCATCATCACACTACAATTTGCAATAATTTGTTTAAAGAAAAAATCACTTCTCACCTTTGTGACAGTTTTTCCATATCACATGTCGAGTATTCTCATAATTTACATTCATCCAACTAAGCAAAATTCTTTCAGAATCAGAATATATGTTGCTGGATGCAAAACAAGGATTGACTTTCGCTGTATTTTGCACATAGTTGGGGGGCATATTATTGCTGCAGTATGGTACTACACGGGATAGAACAAAAACCTGAAATTGGGAGAGATAACTTTTATTAAATACAAATGGAAAAATAGCAAATAAAAATTTGAAGAGAAAATTTTAAAAAACATGACAGGAGATAAAGGTTAAATGGATTCAATTAGAAGTAAAAGAGTAGAACAGATGTGTCCCAATAATGCTCATTTTAAATGGACAACTTTTTGCTTCTGTGGTATTTAGTCTTTAAAGCACTACACTGTATAATTTACAAGAGGCTTATTGTACGTTTAAAACATAACTGCACTTAAGAACATTTCGGTTAGGAGGTAAATTCATTTAAAACACAAGGGTGTAGGATGCCTTTCTTATTTCCTTACCAGATGATGCAGCTTAGAAAAATAAGCCAAAGTAAAAGTAAGTAAGTTACCAAGTCAAAAATTATTTTCTTACATTTATTTAAGAGGTCTGCTTTAAGATGATAAAAGTGTACAAAATTTGTCATTTGACATATTGTTACCCTATAACTTAAAGTGTGGTATATTTACATCATATCACCATTCACTACATGTATACCCCATGTTTTATTAGGTAGCAATGCAACTGAATTTAAAAATAATTTTAGCAATATTAAGATGAAGTAAAGACCTCTGTGTCTGTCAGTAAAGCACTATAATACAGAGCTACTCAAAGTGACACTCTACCAACCACTGTCTACAAGTTCTAGATGAGATGAACAGTTTGTGATCTGCTACCTCACTATATACATCTCAAGAGTTTCCCAATGGAACATTGGTTCACATTAGAGTACACAGTGTAAGTTCAGCTCCTTGATTTATCCCAAACCTTTAATAGACAGTTTTCCAATGGTATGGGTATGAATACAACAATTTGAGTCATATGTGCTATAAAGATACTCTTGATACCCTGCTCATATCTCCTTAGTTCCACCTTTACATTCTGAAGTTTGCTTATTATGAAAACCTGTAAGTCTCTGCTTGAGGGATTTTTTTTTTTTTTTTTTTTTTTTCTGGCATATGAGAGCACACTCAGCTCACAGAGGGCAAGGCAGGAGTGTCAGAAAATAATGACCCCAGCAATGGCCCCTTACCAAAGACAGTAGGGAATTGGTAGTTAATTACTCCAGATTCCTCACCAGTCAGTTGAGATAAATCTGAGACATGTTCTAAAATGTATCCTATTGGTTCCCAGTGGCACTGAGCTTCAGTTGTCCACAGTGAAACCTGATTGAAACCACAACTGTTACTGACTTCATTATATGATCTGCTTTAATTTCCTACTCTACTACTGATGCTTCTTGGGAGCACTTCTGAAATAAATGATTTGCACTCAAAATACTTGTCTCAGCGTCTGCTTTTAGGGGAATCTAACCTGAGATAAGTACTCTTACAGTCAAGTACATGTTAATAGTAAATGAAAAAAAGTGCTCTCTTTCTAAGTAGTTCATAGTTATGCCCTGCAGTCTTTCAAATAACTACAGTATACAAATTATTAAAATACATATGAGCATCCAAAACTGTTTTCTTTGCCACTATAAGAAGTACTTTAAAATGTGATCAAAAAAATCCATTTCTGAATGCTAGCTATTTATCTAGCTTATGTGAATTGCATCATTTTAGCATTTTGTATAGAAGTTTAATGGAATTGCCTTCTTTCTTTCTGGCAGTTTTGTGGTCTAGAAGTACTACATTTCAAATCTCACATATTATAAAAATGCAATTTAAAGCCTTTGAAAAGGACCCCCATCAATTTCTGTTTATTTCTGGGAAATATCAAATGATAAATTACTTGAGTACAGCTGATGAGATATATGTTTGGGACTAATGACCTGAACTGGCTCAGGATTCATCTGTCATCTGTCACTTCTACTTTGCAAATAAGACAAGATCTGCCGGGCGCGGTGGCTCAAGCCTGTAATCCCAGCACTTTGGGAGGCCGAGACGGGCGGATCACGAGGTCAGGAGATCGAGACCATCCTGGCTAACACGGTGAAACCCCGTCTCTACTAAAAATACAAAAACTAGCCGGGCGAGGTGGCGGGCGCCTGTAGTCCCAGCTACTCCGGAGGCTGAGGCAGGAGAATGGCATAAACCCGGGAGGCAGAGCTTGCAGTGAGCTGAGATCCGGCCACTGCACTCCAGTCCGGGCGACAGAGCGAGACTCCGCCTCAAAAAAAAAAAAAAAAAAAAAAAAAAAGACAAGATCTGCAAGTGACCCTTGACTAAAAATACAGATTTAATGATGGACCCATACGGAGCACGGTTGTAACCTTCAGTATTGGAAGAGGCATTACACTGAGTGCTTAATTCTACAGCAGTGTTTCTGAAATTACCGGTGGTAAAAAAATTTATTAATTTTCTCTTTACCACAGAATGACAGTTTTGTAAAATACTCTGAAAATAAATTGCTAGAAAAATAAAATGAAGAATTAAAATGTACACACAGTACAAGACTCCATCACTTGCAAATCCAAATACACCTGGGGCAGTAAGTGCTACTATTGATCCATTAACATGCAAACCACACCAAGCATGAGTTGAAGGAACGGAGCAAGAATTACAGAATGTGTTGTAACACATTCTCACAATGCAAGAATGTGTTGTGAGCTGTGCCAGCTAAGATGAAATTTGGGTAAATCATATTTCGTGATCCATATTCAGGAAATTCTTTCATGCCCTCAGAAAACATTGTTTCAAATTATCTTTCATTTTTGTTAAAGATTTTATTCAAGAAATGTAATAGCACCCTTTAAAGTCAATACATTGGCCACAAAATAGAACATAGTCCTGGGCTATCCCACTAAGTCACTATGGGACATTTAAAAGACTTCAAAACAACAATGACAAAACTACTACTAATAGTATACACTCACATATATTGAGTGCTATCCTACCCCTATCATATGCCCTTTCAGGTTCACATGAACTTTGCTATTATATTTGGCTTATTGTTTATTAATGACAACTTTTTAAATTATGTGTTCTTTTAACCCATTGGCTTAGAAAACATAATTTTCATTTTTACTTGTCCATAAAAATCTCTGGATTTTTGAGACTAATGAGATACTTGGATTTGTTCTGAAGAATCCTCTTGACTAGGCTTATGTTGACCCAAAGAAAAGAATCAATTGCCAGTTTATGTATGATCTTTCCTTTAGATTTAGAGATGCCTAATGGTTTAATGCTTATTTGGAGTCTCTTTAAACCTCATTAACTAAAGAAATGTATAGCAATACATTTATAGGACATTCAAGTTACTTGAGAATCCAGATGAGGATAGTGTACCAGATCAAGCACTCATACCTCATTGTCAGTGTTTTGTATTGAGTAATGAGAAATTGCTCATTACTCTGAGGTTGCTGCAGGACTAGAAAGCTGAAAAGATTTCTCAGACTTGAAGGTTTTCCTGTATTGAAATGGCGCTTGCCCACCATATTCCACTTCTTGTAACCACTTCTGACGTGAGTGTGAAGTGAGTGGGACACTGGAAGCTATGCTTTGAGTCTCAAGCTCTTGGGTTCACTGTTGGTGTGCATTCTGTGTTATAACTATCTTTTGTACTTCCTTAAAACTAAGTTAACATGTTGCTATGTAAAATCTACTGTGTTTCACAGTTTTGATTATCAAACCAAACCCAAGACCATGCTTCTGGTGAAACAGAGTAGGCCCTATATGGCTAACAGTGCAAAAAATCATATTTCCAGCATTAACAACCAGTCACCAAATGAAATGAATTTTCCCACAAGAATTCTCTTCTTACATTCAGTAAGAAAGATAGTTCAGGTTGATGGTGAAAAAGAGGAGGACAGGAGGAGCAAGTCGGGAATCACGCAGAAGGAACTCTCCAGAGGGAGATCTGGGTGGCTGACTCCAAAGGAGACTTCTGACTGCCAAGTGGCAGCATGAGGGCTTTGGACTCCTGGGCCGCAGCAGAGAACAACAAGGAAGAAATAAGCATTACCTGCATCAAATTGTTGTATATGGCCAAATTCATGTGATCTTGAAAGAAAGCGTGAGTGCCTGTGAGCCTCAGTTTCTTCATTGCTAAACTGATGATTTCAGTTGTGAGGAATTAATATTAAAAAATTTATTGACAGGGTCTTACACATACTACTCACTATTCAGATCTTAATTTTGCCCTTTCGTTTGAGTTGCTAATTCCTTATTCTATTCAATTCCTCCTTTGTTCTAACTCTCAGTCTTAGAGCTCACCCACCTGGGGTTGCAAAGTGTGAAGACAGAACAAAAGCCTCCATTGGTCCTCGTGGACAAGACCTATAGTGCTATATTTGAAAACCTAGGGAATTATTCATGGACTGAAACCAGGACTTGTTTATGCAATAAGGGTATAGAGTATAGAGGTATAATTTATGCTATGTTAATCTACCCACAAATGCAATTTGGCAGGAAGTAAGTTCGAGAATTTCATAAAAACCTGCTTTTGCCTACAGTTCTATGAATCTTAGTGAATATAATTTTATAGCAAGAGACTACTGTGTATTAGATGTAGAGACAATAATTTTCACCAGTACTCATTCGTTAATTCTCCCTTTTAGTACTAGAATATTCCTGTAGCTACTCATTCTAGAGAGTGTATTTCTCAACTTTTTTTGCAGTTAGATGTGACTATGTGACTGAATTCTGCCTAATGGAATCTGAAATGAAAAAGGCATATTTTTTCAGGTCACATCCTTAAAAGGTAACTCTTTGCCTCCAGTACTCCTTTCCCTGCTCTTCCTTCTTCAGAGAAATCAGACCCATAAATGAAAGTACCGAGGAGGAAAGAGATACTCCAGAAGCTTTGACCCTCTCATATCTCAGCAGTTCCATGAGAAAGCAATAAAAAAAAATCTCTCATTTAAGGCACTGTGGTTTTGAATCTTCCATAGCAGCATTGTCTATACTTTAAGTAATATATGATTTATATTAATCAACAGAGAAGCAGCAAGCAATAGTGGAAATATTACCTTGTATGTCTGTAGAAATACATCTGTCCATGCCCGTTTACTCCAGATTTCAAATTTAGACATTTCTATAACAATAGAACATTTTTTCTTAGGTGTACAGGAACCCTCAGGCATCGTATTAGTGGAAGACTTTAAGAAATAAAATAGTACAACATTAATTAAAATTTAAGGCAAATTTAGCATATGAGCTTTTTTTTTTTTTTTTTCAAAACATGTGAATGCCTTTTCTGTACTTTAATCAAGAGCTCTAATTCTCCATGTGCCAATAATATAAAATATCAACACAGGTAATTTTATGGAGCACACAGTCTCTTATTTAGGTCATAGATTTATTCATTCAATGCACTTACTAGATCATTCTGTAGAATAAGTGGCCCAACAAGATATGAAGTTATTCTGATTGTTGAGCCAAGAAAGAATCACATCCTTTGGATAAGGCAACAGGACCTCAGCATAGTGCCAAAGAACAGGCAGGCACCTGGTTCTCTACTCATATCACATGGCAAGCATAGTGAAGAGTTCTACAACCATAGTTGCCTCAAACCTGCAGACTCCTCAAAGACCACTCCCCTCTCAATAGGTTTCCACAAAGTGAACTATATATTATGACAAAACTATGTATTACTTGCTTCATTTCTATTTTCCCCTGAAAATGAAGAAGAAAAGTGGCACATGGTGGTGAAATAAAACCAGTCTTTTATTTGGATATATATTCTAGAATATAATTTAGAATTATATTCTAACTTAGAATATAAACATATATTCTAAAAGTTTAAGAATAAAATTTACATAACCCCACCTTAGTCTTCATTTATAAATTCTCCAAAGTAGTAATTATTTATATATTTAAGAAAGCCATGTAATCATTTTTGCATAGGAACTCCATAGAGATTTTTAGACCAATGTACAAAAACATATGGGTTGTCCAAAAATTAGGATCCTAATAATATTATGTATATAAAACTCAAGGACTCTGAAATAGGATATTCTAACATAGGCCAAATACCAGTACATACAATAATAACTGTGTGGCTTGTTCCAAGAAATCATATTTTCTTACCATAATTTCAATCCACCTTTTATAATCTTCTGGTTCAAGCAAAAATTCTGGCAGGACATGTGAAATACATCCTCCTTGAGCACTAAAATTAAAAAAGAAAAACTCAAATTATAATATAATATACATGTTCTATATATGATTTGCATTGACCATCAGTTAAATATTTCGATAGTCACATTTTTGTATATGCTACATTTTATTTTTCAAATTTAAAAGTTATATAATTAGCCAGAGGTGGCAGTGGCCACCGAGTGAAACTTCTCTGCCTTTGGAAAGGGGAGGGAAGAGTGAAAAGAAAGTGTCCTGTGGTTTGCGCGCCAGCTCAGCCACAGTGCAATATAACACGGGGTGGAATTCTAGTTTTTTTAACTCTAGTCCCTTGCTCTGAACAGTACCTCTGGAACTACCTGCAGTCTGGGGGAACTCTAAGCCATAAAGGAAAGATATAGGTCTGGCTGGTTTTGCCAACTGCGAATTGTAACTCGTCAATGCCCAAATACAGATACACATTTAAAAGAATCTAGATGATCCAGGAAAACATGACCTCACCAAACAAACTAAATAAGGCACCAAGGACCATTCCTGGAAAAACAGAGATATGTGACCTTACAGAGACAGAATTCAAGATACTTGTGTTGAGGAAACTCAAAGAAATTCAAGATAACGTGGAGAAGGAATTCAGAATTCTATCAGATAAGTTTAACAAAGAGATTAAAATAATTTAAAAGAATCAAGTAGAAATTCTGGAGTTGAAAAATGCTATTGGCATACTAAAGAATGGATCAGTCTTTTAATAGCAGAATTGATTAAGCAGAAGAAAAAGTAAGCTTGAAGACAGGCTATTTAAAAATAGATAGAGGACACAAAAAAAGAAAGAATAAAAACAATGAAGTACACCTACATGATCTAGAGGATGGCCGCAAAAGGGCAAACCTAAGAGTCAGTGGCCTTACAGAGGAGGTAGAGAAACAGATGGTGGAAGAGAGTTTATTTAAAAGATAATAGCAGAGAACTTCCCAAACCTAGAGAAATATATCAATATCCCAAATCAATATCCAAATATCCAATATCCAAATGAATTTTAGAACATCAAGCAGACTTAACCCACAGAAGACTATTTCAAGGCATTTAATAATAAAACTCCCAAAGAAGGCTATCTTAACACATTAAACAACCAGTCTCCCAAAGATCAAAAATTTTAAGAAATGATCCTAAAGGCAGCAAGAGAAAAGAAATAAACAACATATAATGGACCTCCGATATGTCTGGCAGTAGACTTTTTAGTGGAAACATTACAGGCCAGGAGAGAGTGATATGACATATTTAAAGTGCTGAAGAAAAACAATAACAACAAAAAACACTTTTACACTAAAATAGAATATCTAGTAAAAGTATACTACAAATATGAAAAAGTAATAAAGACTTTACTAGACCCCTAACAGTAGTTGAGAGATTTCACTGACACAAGACATGCCAACAGGAATACTTCAAACAGAAGGAAAAAGACATTAATAAACCATAAGTAATTATCTGAAGGTACAAAACTCACAGGAAATAGTAAGTACACAAAAAATCCCACTGATTATTACAACACTGTAACTGTGGTGTGTAAACTACACTTATCTTAAATAAAAAGACCAAATAATTGACCAATCAAAAATAATAACTACAAATCCATAGACAGTACAGTAAGACAGAAATAGAAACAACAACAATTAAAAAGTGAGGGAATGAAGTTAAGGTGTAGAGTCTTTATTAGTTTTCTTTTCGCTTGTTTCTTTTTTGTTTGCTTATTTATAAAAACTGTGTTAAGTTGTTATCAGGTTAAAATAATGGGTTATAAGATACTATTTGCAAGCCTCATGGTAACCACAAACCATAAAACATGACGGATACACAAAAAATAAAAAGCAAGAAACAAAATCACATTACCAGAGAAAATCACCTCATTAAAGTTAAACAGGAAGAAAAGAAAGAAGAAAGAGAAGACAATGAGAAAAGAAATTTTAAAAAGGCAGAAGTAAATCCTTACTTATCAATAATAGCATTGAATGTAAATAGATTAAACTATTAAATCAAAATATATAGAGTGGTTGAATGGATGAAAAAGATCCCATGATCTGTTTCCTACAAGAAACACATTTCACCTATAAAGATGCACATAGACTGAACATAAACGGATGGAAAAAGATATCCCATGCCAATGGAAATGTAAAAAAAAGCAGGAGTAGCTATACTAGTATCAAAAAAAAACTAGATTTCAATACAAAAACTATAAGAAGAGACAAAGAAAGTCACTATATAATGATAAAAGGGTCAATTAAGCAAGAGAATATAACAATTGTAAATATGTTTGCACCAAACACTGTAACACCCAGATATATAAAGAAAACATTAGTAGAAGTAAAGAGTGAGATAGACCAAAAGATAGTAATAGCTGGAGAGTTCAGCCCCACTGCCAACATTTGACACATATTCCAGACAGAAAATGAAGAAACAGCAGACTTCGTCTGCACTATAGACCTAATGGATCTAATAGATATTTACAAAAGTTTTCATCTAATGGCTGTGGAATACCTATTGTTTTCCTCAGCACATGGATCATTCTCAAGGATAGACCACATGTTATGTCACAAAACAAGTCTTAAAACATTCAAACTTTAAAATTACATCAAGCATCTTCTGACTGCAATGGAATAAAACAAGAAATCAATAAGAAGAGGTATTTGGAAACTACACAAATACATGAAAACTTAAAAATGTGCTCCTGAATGACTAGTGGGTCAGTGAATAAATTAAGAAGGAAATTGAAAAAATTCTTGAGATAAATGATACTGGAAACACAATATATCAAAACCTATCAAATATACCAAAAGCAGTACTAAGAGGGAAGTTTAGAGCTATAAGTACATACTTCAAAAAGAAGAAGATCTTCACACTAACAACCTAATGTTCCATCTTAAGGAAAGAGAAAAGCAAGAGCAAACCAAATCCCAAATTAATAGAAGAAAATAAATGATCAACATCAGAGCAGAAATACATGAAATTGAAATAAATAAATCAATAAAACAAAGGTTGCTTTTTTGACAAGATAAACAAAGTTGACAAACCTTTAGCCAGACTAAGATAAAAAGAAAGAAGATACAATAAATAAAATCAGAGATGATAAAGAAGGCATTACAACTGATACTGCAGAAATTCAAATGATCACAAGTAGCTACTATCACCAATAAATTGGAAAATCTAGAAGAAATGGACAAAGTCCTAGACACATACAATTGACCAAGACTGTATCAGGAAGAAATTCAAAACCTGAACAGACCAATAACAAATAACAAGATCACTGCCGTAATAAAGAGTCACCCAATAAAGAAAAGCCCAGGACCAAATGGCTTTATTGCTGAATTCTACCAAACATTTAAAGAAGAACTAATATCAACCCTACTCAAACTATTTTATAAAATAGAGGAGGAGGGAATGCTTCCAAAATAGTTTTATGAGGCCAGTATTACCCTAATGCCAAAACCAAAGAAATATAAAAAAGAAATGCTACAGTCCAATATCCCTGATGAATATTGATGCAGAAATCCTCAACAAAATATTGGCAAACCAAATTCAGCGATACAGTAAAAAGATAGTTAATCATGACTAGGTGAGATTTATTCCTGTGAGGCAAGAATGGTTTAATGTATGCAATGTATGTAATACAATCAATCAAATAGAACACATCATCAACAGAATAAAGGACAAAAACCATATGATAAATTCAACCAATACTGAAAAAGTATTTGATAAAATTCAACATCCCTTTAAGATAAAATACTCTCAAAAAACTGGATATGGAAGGAATATACCTCAAAAGAATAAAATCCATATATGACAGACCCACAGTTAGTATCACACTGAATGGGGAAAAACTGAAAGCCTTTCCTGTAAAATCTGCAACACAACAAGGATGCCCACTTTCATCAATGTCATTGAACATAGTACAGGAAGTCCTAGCTAGAGCAATTAGACAAGATAAAAAAATAATAAGCATACAAATTAGAATTAAAAATGTCAAATTACCCTTGTTTGCAAATGATATGATCTTATATTTAGGAAAACCTAAAGACTCCACAAAAAAAACCTATTAGAAATAATAAACAAATTCAGTAAAGTTGCAGGGTACAAAATCAACATACAAAATTCAATAGCATTTCTATATGCCAACAATGTAAAAACTGAAACAAGAAAATTTTTTAAAAAGGAGCCCCATTTACAACAGCCACAAATAAAATTAAGTATAAAGGAATTAACTTAACAAAAGGAGTAAAAGATCTCTATAAAGAAAACTATAAATCACTGATGAAAGAAGTTGAAGAGGATACCAAAAAATGGAGAACTATTCCATGTTCATGAATTAGAATTATCAGTATTATTAAGATGTCTATTCTACCCAAAGCAATTGACAGATTCAATGCAATTTCTGTCAAAATACAAATGACATTCCACACAGAAAGAGAAACAAAACCCTTACATTTATATGGAACCACAAAAGACCCAAAATAGCCAAAGCTATCTTAAGAAAAAAAAAAAAAACTGGAGGAATCACTTTACCTGATTTCAAATTATACTTCAGAGCCATAGTAACCAAAACAGTATGTTACTGGTCTTAAAACATATACATTGACCAATGGAACAGAATACAGAAACCAAAATCAAATGCACACACCTACAATGAACTCATTTTCGACAAAGGTGCCAGGAACATACACTGGGGAAAGGACAGTATTGTCAGTAAATGTTACTGGGAAAATTGCATATCCATATGCAGAAGAAAGAAACCAGACATCTGTCTCCCACCATATAAAAAATAAAATCAAAATATAATAAAGGCTTAAAGCTATATCCTCAAACTATGACACTACTACAAGAAAACTTCAAGGAAACTCTGCATGACGTAGGTCTGGGCAAAGATTTCTTGAGTAATATCCCACAACAACAGGCAATTAAAGCATGAATGAATACATGGCTTCTGCACAGTAAAGGAAACAATCAACAAAGAGAATAGACAAATCCTAAATGGGACAAAATATTTGCATACTACCCATCTGTAAAGGGTTAATAACCAGAATATATAAGGAGCCCAAACAACTCCATAGAAAAAGATCTAAAAATCCAATTTAAAAATGGGCATAATATTTGTTTCTTTTTAAATTTTTTATATTTATTTTGTTTCTTTTTTTGCCTTAAATCAACTCACACCATTTTTTGTTTTGTTTTTTCATTTTTGTATTTTTCTATTTATCTCACTTCATTTTTTAATGGGCAAAATATTTGAATAGGCATTTATCAAAAGAAAACATACAAATGGCCACATGAAAATGTACTTAACATCATTGATCATCAGATAAATGCAAATCAAAAGTATAAAGAGATGTCATCTCATCCCAGTTAAAATGGCATTTATCCAAAAGACAGGCAGTAACAAATGCTGGTGAGGATATAGTGAAAAGGGAATCTTTGTACACTGTGGTGGGAATGTAAATTAGTACAACCACTCTAAAGAAAATTTTGGAGTTCCCTCAGAAAACTAAAAACAGAGCTACCTCAAAATCCAGCAATCCCCCTACTGGGTATATAGCCAAAAGAAAGGAAATCAATATTTTGAAGAGATATCTTCACTCCCACATTTGTGCAGGTTTGTTCACAATAGCTAAGATTTGGAAGCCACCATAGGTCCATCAATAGATGAAGAGATAAAGAAAATGTCATACATATACATAATGGAGTACTCTTCAGCCATCAAAAAGAAACAGATTCAGTCATTTGCAACAACATGTATTGACCTGGAGGCAATTATATTAAGTAAAATAAGCCAAGCACAGAAAGACCAAAGTCAGATGTTGTCAATTATTTGTGGGATCTAAAAATCAAAACAATTGAAGACATGGAGAGAGAGAATAGAAGGATAGTTACCAGAGGCTGAGAAGGGTAGTCAGGGAGTGAGGGGGAAGTGGGGATAACTAATGGATATGAAAAACCATTATAATTAATGAATAAGGTGTAGTAGTGGATAGCACAATAGGGTGACTCTAGTCAGTAATAATTTAACTTTTCATTTTAAAATAATGATAATATACATAGATACTTTGTAACATAAAGGATAAGGGGATTAATACTCTATCTTCCATGATGAGATTATTACGCATTGCATGCCTGTATCAAAATATCTCATGCACCCACTATGCACCCACAAAATTTAAAATAAAAAGTAAAAAAATAAATAAAAGTTATATAGCTAATTTTTAAAACCTCCCTTAAGTCTAAAATGTGCCTATGATGTTTTCTTTAGAGAACTTGATAAATGAGAAAGAACTTACTTAGACCTATTATCAGCCACATCAATTCCTACATGGTAACAAAACATACAGAGTTTCATGAATTGGATTTGTAGTCAATGCAGTAATCATTTTATTATTGTTATAATATTATAAAATTGAATAAAATATCTGGAAATGTTTGAATACAATAAAACATCTAACAGAGAGATCACTAGTCATCCAATGTTTATTGAGTGCCCACAACCACAAATGCCTAAATATAGAAAGCTTGTATAAGGTAATTCATTATCTATTTATTCTAAAGAGAATATCCACAAATTGTAGACTTTGATTATGTATTCTTGTGGTAGCATATTTGAAGCAGCAAATATTTATCATTTAATACATTTTAAAGCCTATGCATGTACATATTTTTATGCATATAATTTACCACATTTATGTTTTTATATATACTTTTTTCATTGTCAAATTCATTGAAATAATTTTATCCAAACTCTTCATATGAATATCCATCACCATTAGAGCCACTGCATAGAAATCTAGTACCTTCGTGGCAAATGTTTCCTAATGGAGATTCAGATATTTAGGTCTAACTCAGTTAGTGAACCTAGAACACCACTCACCAATAAACATTTAATGGGAAAGAATCCTACTTCTAGTTCTCAATTCTGCAAATAGCCTCAGAATTCGCAGTCCTGTGATTACAGAGAAGTTGGAAAAAGAAAAAGGAAAATGGAGGCCTAAGATGATTCTGAAAACTCAAACCTCAAAGATGGTGCAGATGACTGAGAAAATAGAAGTGAGGAAGGGAACTCTTCTTGGGTGGAGGCAGTGTCCACAGTTCTAGAATTAAGTTTGACATGGCCCTGGGTCAGTCTAAGATAGTAGAAGAAATCATACTGCCTACATAAAGTTCCTTTGTTGAGAAATAAAACATAATCCTTTCTTTTCGATTTTCACACAAGTCCTGTCCTCATGCACATTACTTCTGTGAATCTTCATTATAGTCAAATTGGTATAGATTTAAATAAGATCTTATTTTATGTAACACCACTCCTCAGCAAGATAAGCCAACCTACAGCCTATGTAGAAATGCAATTAGATGATGTCTCTATTAAGTTGAAATCCTCTAGAGTAAAACAAAACATACAACTCAGAGACATATGAAGAAACTGAAATATTTTCTTGTGCCCAAAGCCAAGACAGAATTTCAGTATGTAAGTGGCCACTTCTATTAAATGTTACTGAGAACTGGAGGAAAATGATCAGGGAACCATTAAAATGGGAGTTTCTTAAGGAGGGAGCCTACGTTATATTTATTTGAGTATTCCAAAGTGTCCACCAGAGAGTAAACCCTAGGTAAAATTGAGGACAAGAAAAAATGTATTTTTTTTTTTCATTTTAAAGGCTGAGACTGTTATAAAGACTTGTTTTATTCTTTTCATTTTGAATCTACCTCAAGGCCTAACTTCATCAGTGCATAAGACAGTAATTACCTTTATGTCTTGTCAGTAGATTTTTATGTCTTGTCAGTAGTTTTAAAAAGAGCTGACTTTCCTAATAGATTTGATTAAACTTTCCACATACTAGGTTTTTTATGTGAATATTTTTTCCAAGTTCACGTTGGGTGGATCAAAACATAATTAGATGCAATTAGTTACTAAATGCTAAACTTAATCTCCAAATATTTGTTTCTTAAAAAATTCTAGCTTAATCCCTAAAAATACATTGCTCATTTATTGCAGAGTAGATATTTCACGTGTACAAAAGTTCTTACCTACTGTATTATCAAATTTACATGGGGAAGGTGATAACATTTATGATTATTTTGTATTTTAATGCATATATTTCCATGATGAAACATATGCACATTTCTTGAATTAATGACCCAATTTTACTGTCACTTTCTAAATGTTAAGTAATTTTATCACAGTCAACATATCCTGATAGGCATGTATTTGCAGATAAAGAGCAAATAAATCTGAATGGTGTGGCTTTAATGCCAAAATTATTCTTCCATACCTGCATCCTCACATCATAAAATGTCACAACAGAAATGACCCACGTTAATGTCAACACTACTGGGAGCTGTGCCGAAAAGAATTCTACAAGAACAACACAACGATTGCAAGTACCATAGAGTTTAACAATGCTGTCACAAAGTTGTTTGATTTCCATAATATACATACAATCAGGATTGACTTAATTTGTAAGCCTCCTTCTTTTGCTCACAGTTAATATTTATTATATTTTAAGAGTAAAACTAATTTTCTGAAAAAAATGCATTCAGGTTTCGGACTTATTGAATTAAAGCACTTATCTTATTGAATCAATTATTGAGGACCAAAAGTAGGAAGCGGTAAAATTAAAAGCTATGTGCTTTCTATTATACTCATTAAAATTTAAATAAAGTTTCCATTCTAGCTAATAAATGTGAGGATATAATTGATAAATACTGGCTTTCTGACATTTTTATGTCAACAAGACATTTATTACTCATAAAATGAATTTTTAAAACAAATATTCCATTTTGGTGATAGTGATATCATAAGAATCAGTTGCAGTATGTCACTAGTGGTTACTATATTGGAATAGTTTAAGGAAATATCTAAGCATGTGAAAGCCTTAGACCGTAATTCATTTCATTTAACAACAATAACAATCTACTATATGTCATATGATTCACATTATATTATTTCTAATAGTTTTTTTATTTAAATTTTAAGTTCAGTAGCACGTGTGCAGATTTGTTATATAGGTAAACTTGTATCATGGGGGTTTGTTGTACAGATTATTCTGCCACTCCAATATTAAGCCTAGCATCCGTTAGTTATTTTCCTGATGTAATTCTTCTAACAACCAAGTTAGTTTTGGAATTATCACCCCTAATTTTACATATTGAACTTAGAGCTAAAACAGGTGAAGTAACTTGTGCAAGGTCAAAGGCGTACAGAAGAGTTGGAATATAAGCCTATATCTGCATGATTCAAAAGCCATGTTCTTTCAACCCAGTTCAGTGCACCCTTCCAGTATTATTTATTGGATTTTTTTTTGAAATATTTTCATTCTTAGATGCAATTCCATTAAATAAGATACCATAATGGTTATGCATAAGAGAGAAGGATATAACATTTTTAATTTACATTTTCTTTTTTTTTTATTTTTTGAGATGGAGTTTCACTCTTGTTGCCCAGGCTGGAGGATAGTGGTGCGATCTTGGCTCACTGCAACCTCCGCCTCCTGGGTTCAAGCGATTCTCCTGCCTCAGCCTCTCGAGTAGTTGGGATTACAGGTGCCCACCACAGGGCTCAGCTAATTTTTTGTATTTTTAGTACAGACGGGGTTTCACGATGTTGGCCAGGCTGGTCTCAAACTCCTGACCTCAGGTGATCCACTCGCCTTGGCCTCCCAAAGTGCTGGGATTACATGCGTGAGCCACCACACCCAGCCCAGGATATAAAATTTTTAAGGATAAAAGTGAAAATCAAAAGTGGAACTAAATTTACGTACAAGGGGATATGAGTTGCTTTTTCTAAGTGTATTTATTTTGGTGAATTAACTATTTGTTTAAAAACTCAATGGAATTTAAAAATAAGAGTTATAACAGTTTTTTATTCTTGTGATGGTCTATTTTTTAGTTACAATGTAGGGCAGAAGATGTTTATATTCTGTTTTTGTTTTAGTTTTATACTACATAAATTATAAATTTTTAAAAAATTTATTATTTTCAATGAAAATTAATTACATGATAAAAATGATAATTATAAACAAGTGAAATTGTATCAAAAGATGTTAGATATGATATTGGTAAGCTCAAGCTGCCATAAGAAAATACCACAGGATAAGTGGCTTAAATTACACATTTGTTCTTTCACCATTCTGGATGCTGTAAGTTCAAGATCAAGGTGCCAAAAATTTGGTTTTAGGTGAGGCCTCTTTTCCTGGCTTGTAGATGGCCATCTGTCCACTGTGTACTCACATAACATTTTCTCAATGCTGAGAGAGAGAGAGAGAGAGAGAGAGAGATCTGGCATCTCTTCCTCTTCTTTAAAGGACATCCGTCCTATTGGATTAGGGCCCTACATTTAACCTTAATAACATCCTTAAAGGCCTTATCTCCAAATAAAATGACATTGGGGGTTAGGATTTCAACATATGAATTTGGGATAGGGCACAATTCAGTCCATACCAGACACAAATGACAAGAAATATATTACTGCAAATATACCCATACAAAATTTATTATAAAATATAACATCCAATTACATAATACTTCTTCATAATATAATACATATGGTATTGCTATGGTCTAAATTATGACCCTCCACAAAGTTCATATGTTGAAACTCTAAATTTCAGTACCTCAGAATGTGACTGTATTTGGAGTTAGGGTCTTTAAAAAGATAACTAATGTAAAATGATGTAATTAGAGTGGTACCATATCCAGTTTGGCTTGTGTCTTTACAAGAAGATGAAATTTGAATACACAGAAAGACACCAAGGACATGGGTACACAGAGGAAAAACTATGTGAGGATACAGCAAGAAGAGGTTATCTGCCAGCAAACAGGGAAGCCTCAGAAGAAACCAACCTTCACAATACCTTGATCTTGGACTTCTAGCCTCCAGAACTCTGAGAAAAAAAGTTTACGTTGTTTGCTCCAACTTGACCCTCTCATTTGTTACACTCTCCTTCCTGGAATGCAATTTTTTCACCCTTTCTTTTACCACTTTTTATATTTCACAGCATTTTCTTCATTCTTATATAAATGTCCTGCGAAACAATTTTCACGTTTTACTCCTTATACCACACAAATTCAAAAGGTAAATCTCTCTGAAAGAAAATGTTAAAAAAGAAATATTTAATGAACATTGGCCTCATTCCAAGTTCCCAGTGATCCTGGATGTTAGAAATTCCAGATGAATGAGATGCAGTTTCTGCCCTTAAGATGCTCACAGATTTGTGGGATTCACTGACTCAGGGATAAGTCAGTGGAGTTGAAAGTGATTTACAAAATTCCACATAGCTGTGTTATTTCCTTAACTGATACAACTGTTCTCATTCTCCCACCTAGATTGAGTGGAGAAGGATACAGAGAAAATGCAAAATTGCATCTCCATGTATCTTTAGGTCTTCTACCCAAAGAATCTCTTTACAGAAATTCTGTTATTTGTGATTAACAGTCAAAATTTCACCCCCGCCTATCCATGCCAGAGGGCACCTGAGAAAAGGTAGACTCATTGTCAAATAAATACCGTTTTAACTGCAAGTTTTTTTACTTTCATGATTACCTTCTAAAGCCATGCATCTAATATTTATATTTTTCATTTGATATTTTATATAGAAGGCTTCCTCAAATTGTGTAAGAACTCTCAGAACTAGGATAATCTATGCTGGATTTGGGCTTACGTGAGATAGGGAGAGGGACTCCTATATTTGTACATGAAGGTCAGTGACTGCATTTCTGGATACTTGTTCTTTTTTGGCTGTGCCTCCTCTCCACCTGAAATGTCTGTGTCATGTGGGCATATGCTGCTGATGTCTGAGACAGGGATCTTCTGTCTCTGCCCTTAGGCCCGTCAAGGACCCACGACGTCTCCTATAACTGACTCAGCCACTCCCTAGTCCTCATATATTTGTCATTCCTATTGCGGCATCAGGGCCAGCCAACTGACACTCTTCTGTGTCTCCAGTGGGGTCCCTTTAACATCTCAACACAGAAACCGCCATGACAAGCTGCCTGGACCTTGATTCAGTCACCTTAAGTGATTTAGAAACCACTAGCTACCTTGTAATCCACAAGGAACCAAGCCAATTTTGCCTTATTACCATGATATTGAGAACCTGAGAAATGAAAGAAAATATTTTGTTAAGTAACATGTCAATGTTTTAATACATAGTATCATCAGGGACTCAAAAATCCTGATTTGGAAACAAAAAACTGAATGTCAAATCTTTAATTTGTATTCCTGCTATAAGAGTATTCTTCTTGCCCTCCATCTCTATTCCCGCTAGGACAGATGAACATCTCTGAGCAACTATGGAGCAGATTCCGTAAACAAAGAAGCAAAAGAGAAAATCACAATAATATATCTAAAATATATTAACCATATTACATAATTACAAGTAATAAATGCCATTTTAATTGTATAGGAGCATGGAAGAGGGAGGAAGAACATGTTCAACTCAATGCTAAATAAATTACCGCCTATGGATGTGGGATGTTTCAGCGTACAAGGATGTTGCCAGTGCAGGCTAAAGAAACAATGTAAATTCACCAGTATTCTTCTCAGAATGTAAATGTACATTGTTTTTCCACTTCTTGGTGACTTGCCATTTAATTTTTGCAGAGGAACACAGATATTATGATGACAATTATTTTTCCTATATTTTACATCAACCATTTAAAATTCCTTTTGCCTGCCGACTACTTTAATATTTATTTATTTATTTATTTTATTTTTTTTAATTTTTTTATTATACTTTAAGTTCTAGGGTACATGTGCATAACGTGCAGGATTGTTACATATGTATACATGTGCCATGTTGGTGTGCTGCACCCATCAACTCATCAGCACCCATCAATTCATCATTTATATCAGGTATAACTCCCCAATG
>NW_022322564.1:0-1727 GCF_002776525.5 Piliocolobus tephrosceles | reverse complement strand
GTTACATATGTATACATGTGCCATGTTGGTGTGCTGCACCCATCAACTCGTCAGCACCCATCAATTCATCATTTATATCAGGTATAACTCCCCAATGCAATCCCTCCCCCCTCCCCCCTCCCCATGATAGGCCCCACTGTGTGATGTTCCCCTTCCCGAGTCCAAGTGAGCTCATTGTTCAGTTCCCACCTATGAGTGAGAACATGCGGTGTTTGGTTTTCTCTTCTTGTGATAGTTTGCTAAGAATGATGGTTTCCAGCTGCATCCATGTCCCTACAAAGGACGCAAACTCATCCTTTTTTATGGCTGCATAGTATTCCATGGTGTATATGTGCCACATTTTCTTAATCCAGTCTGTCACTGATGGACATTTGGGTTGATTCCAAGTCTTTGCTATTGTGAATAGTGCCGCAATAAACATACGTGTGCATGTGTCTTTGTAGTAGCATAATTTATAATCCTTTGGGTATATACCCAGTAGTGGGATGGCTGGGTCATATGGTACATCTAGTTCTAGATCCTTGAGGAATCGCCATACTGTTTTCCATAATGGTTGAACTAGTTTACAATCCCACCAACAGTGTAAAAGTGTTCCTATTTCTCCACATCCTCTCCAACACCTGTTGTTTCCTGATTTTTTAATGATTGCCATTCTAACTGGTGTGAGATGGTATCTCATTGTGGTTTTGATTTGCATTTCTCTGATGGCCAGTGATGATGAGCATTTTTTCATGTGTCTGTTGGCTGTATGAATGTCTTCTTTTGAGAAATGTCTGTTCATATCCTTTCCCCACTTTTGGATGGGGTTGTTTGTTTTTTTCTTGTAAATTTGTTTGAGTTCTTTGTAGATTCTGGAAATTAGCCCTTTGTCAGATGAGTAGATTGCAAAAATTTTCTCCCATTCTGTAGGTTGCCTGTTCACTCTGATGGTAGTTTCTTTTGCTGTGCAGAAGCTCTTTAGTTTAATGAGATCCCATTTGTCAATTTTGGCTTTTGCTGCCGTTGCTTTTGGTGTTTTAGACATGAAGTCCTTGCCCATGCCTATGTCCTGAATGGTACTACCTAGATTTTCTTCTAGGGTTTTTATGGTATTAGGTCTAACATTTAAGTCTCTAATCCATCTTGAATTAATCTTCGTATAAGGAGTAAGGAAAGGATCCAGTTTCAGCTTTCTACTTATGGCTAGCCAATTTTCCCAGCACCATTTATTAAATAGGGAATCCTTTCCCCATTTCTTGTTTTTGTCAGGTTTGTCAAAGATCAGATGGTTGTAGATGTGTGGCATTATTTCTGAGGGCTCCGTTCTGTTCCATTGGTCTATATCTCTGTTTTGGTACCAGTACCATGCTGTTTTGGTTACTATAGCCTTGTAGTATAGTTTGAAGTCAGGTAGCGTGACGCCTCCGGCTTTGTCCTTTTGACTTAGGATTGTCTTGGCAATACGGGCTCTTTTTTGGTTCCATATGAACTTTAAAGCAGTTTTTTCCAATTCTGTGAAGAAACTCATTGGTAGCTTGATGGGGATGGCATTGAATCTATAAATTACCTTGGGCAGTATGGCCATTTTCACAATATTGATTCTGCCTATCCATGAGCATGGTATGTTCTTCCATTTGTTTGTGTCCTCTTTGATTTCACTGAGCAGTGGTTTGTAGTTCTCCTTGAAGAGGTCGTTTACATCCCTTGTAAGTTGGATTCCTAGGTATTTTATTCTCTTTGAAGCAATT
>NW_022322563.1:0-1727 GCF_002776525.5 Piliocolobus tephrosceles | reverse complement strand
AATTGCTTCAAAGAGAATAAAATACCTAGGAATCCAACTTACAAGGGATGTAAAGGACCTCTTCAAGGAGAACTACAAACCACTGCTCAGTGAAATCAAAGAGGGCACAAACAAATGGAAGAACATACCATGCTCATGGATAGGCAGAATCAATATTGTGAAAATGGCCATACTGCCCAAGGTAATTTATAGATTCAATGCCATCCCCATCAAGCTACCAATGAGTTTCTTCACAGAATTGGAAAAAACTGCTTTAAAGTTCATATGGAACCAAAAAAGAGCCCGTATTGCCAAGACAATCCTAAGTCAAAAGGACAAAGCCGGAGGCGTCACGCTACCTGACTTCAAACTATACTACAAGGCTACAGTAACCAAAACAGCATGGTACTGGTACCAAAACAGAGATATAGACCAATGGAACAGAACGGAGCCCTCAGAAATAATGCCACACATCTACAACCATCTGATCTTTGACAAACCTGACAAAAACAAGAAATGGGGAAAGGATTCCCTATTTAATAAATGGTGCTGGGAAAATTGGCTAGCCATAAGTAGAAAGCTGAAACTGGATCCTTTCCTTACTCCTTATACGAAGATTAATTCAAGATGGATTAGAGACTTAAATGTTAGACCTAATACCATAAAAACCCTAGAAGAAAATCTAGGTAGTACCATTCAGGACATAGGCATGGGCAAGGACTTCATGTCTAAAACACCAAAAGCAACGGCAGCAAAAGCCAAAATTGACAAATGGGATCTCATTAAACTAAAGAGCTTCTGCACAGCAAAAGAAACTACCATCAGAGTGAACAGGCAACCTACAGAATGGGAGAAAATTTTTGCAATCTACTCATCTGACAAAGGGCTAATTTCCAGAATCTACAAAGAACTCAAACAAATTTACAAGAAAAAAACAAACAACCCCATCCAAAAGTGGGGAAAGGATATGAACAGACATTTCTCAAAAGAAGACATTCATACAGCCAACAGACACATGAAAAAATGCTCATCATCACTGGCCATCAGAGAAATGCAAATCAAAACCACAATGAGATACCATCTCACACCAGTTAGAATGGCAATCATTAAAAAATCAGGAAACAACAGGTGTTGGAGAGGATGTGGAGAAATAGGAACACTTTTACACTGTTGGTGGGATTGTAAACTAGTTCAACCATTATGGAAAACAGTATGGCGATTCCTCAAGGATCTAGAACTAGATGTACCATATGACCCAGCCATCCCACTACTGGGTATATACCCAAAGGATTATAAATTATGCTACTACAAAGACACATGCACACGTATGTTTATTGCGGCACTATTCACAATAGCAAAGACTTGGAATCAACCCAAATGTCCATCAGTGACAGACTGGATTAAGAAAATGTGGCACATATACACCATGGAATACTATGCAGCCATAAAAAAGGATGAGTTTGCGTCCTTTGTAGGGACATGGATGCAGCTGGAAACCATCATTCTTAGCAAACTATCACAAGAAGAGAAAACCAAACACCGCATGTTCTCACTCATAGGTGGGAACTGAACAATGAGCTCACTTGGACTCGGGAAGGGGAACATCACACAGTGGGGCCTATCATGGGGAGGGGGGAGGGGGGAGGGATTGCATTGGGGAGTTATACCTGATATAAATGATGAATTGATGGGTGCTGACGAGTTGATGGGTGCAGCACACCAACATGGCACATGTATACATATGTAAC
>NW_022322562.1:0-2352 GCF_002776525.5 Piliocolobus tephrosceles | reverse complement strand
ATAGCTGTCTACATTTTTTGTGTGGTGGAGGGAGATAGGTGTGGTATCTCCTAATTTGCCATTTTGGTGACATCTGATGGGGAAGATTATTAGGTACAGAGAAACTGATGAAGGAACAGAGATAATGGAGGTAACATAGAAACAAAATTGTCCAAAAGATAAAAGAGAATGGTACTCAGAGCACAAGTGTATAGGCTGGTCTTTGAAAGAGACAGGGAAATCTACTCACAAACAGAAACAAATAAGGGCTAAAGATACAAATGGTTCTGGGTTGACTGGTTTGGTGGCCAAAAGATAAGAGAATTCAAAATTTTCAGATGAGTGTTGAGGGAGACAGAGAATGTGAAGGAGTTGAGAATTTTAAAAATGAAGTATGAAATAAGCAAAAGAGAAAAACAAGTTTCTTACTTATGAACCTTAAGTATTTATGGCTAGAAAATTTACTTTAACTAAAGGTCCCAGTTAAATACAATCTGAGAGAAACAACCAAAAATGCAGCTGGAACTAACGAAAGCATTTGAAATTCCCTGCTTTCAGAGATCTTTTCCACAAATCACCAAGAATTATATGCCACCATTCTAACTTTATTTTAATCACAGTTATATAGTTGAATACAGTTAATTCTAGGAAAATTTTGCCCATGGAAATATTTATAATTTCCCTGTATGAACTGTAATTTCCCTTTGTCATTTTAAAATGAAGTCATTATATATTTTTCAGTGATAAAAGAAAATAAAAATGTTAATAATTACTATATTTTAGAACTTCAGTTCTTGAATTAAGTTCCAAAAGGAAATTAAAATCTCAAAAAGTATTACTTGCCAAGTTTTCCTTTGGAGTTACTATTACCTAGAAGGAGCCAAATAGATGACAATTACAGTAGTAACTAGAGAGGAAAAGAACTTTCACTGAATGGATGAGATATTTTACAATTTCTGCATTAGAATAAATATTCTTCCTCAAAGTTACCAAGGAGCGATAAATACTTGTGTCAAGATATTTCTACGGGATGCAAAAGCACACAAATATGGTTTTTGTTTTGAATTGGCTTTGATGCTCGATTTTCAAGTGATAAAAAAATCAATGTCTTTATAGATTTTAGACTTTATGAAGCATCTAATACATGTTAAAAGCCAAAATGTATGTTCTCCAGTGCAACTTCTAGCTCCTAGAATGTATATTATATAAGACTCTTTCCCATATTAAAAAACACTAAGTCCTGGGCTGGGCGAGGTGGCTCACGCCTGTAATCTCAGCACTTTGGGAGGGTGAGGCAAGCGGATCACCTGAGGTCAGGAGTTCAAGATCAGCCTGATCAACATGGTGAAATGCCCGTCTCTACTAAAAATACAAAAATTTGCTAGGAGTGGTGGTGAGCGCCTGTAATCCCAACTACTAGGGAAGCTGAGGAAGGAGAATCACTTGCACCCCGGAGGTAGACGTTGCAGTAAGCCGAAATCACACCTTTGCACTCCAGACTCCTAGGCGACAGAGCGAGACCCTGTCCCAAAAACAAACAAACAAACAAAAACTAAGTCCTACCCAAATTTCTTTAGCCCAGCAAATACATTATGTATCTTTAAACGTACTGCCTTGTGATTACACCTTACTCCAACTTTGCCTTACAAACAGATGCATCCCAGGGCATTATATTATCTTGCTGGATTACCCTGCCTCCAATTTCTATGTCCCTCAATGCTCTGAGTCATCACACAGGCCTCCTAGCACATGTGCAAGCCTGGTGCAGCCAACCACAATGTAGTCACAGCTTGATATCAAATAAATGTGGTTTTACTCAACTATATTAATTACTTATTCACTAGATTATATTCAGTGTTAGTTCAAAACTTATGGTCTACCTTCTAAATAAATTTGACATTATTGAGACTAGCAGGATTTCAAAGAGCTTCAGCTTCTATAAATAGGTCAAAAGTGACATAATATTTTGATACTTCTCAAAAAAAACTGCTTTATAGAGTTCAATGCTAATATTCATATTTGGGTTTATATATTAATCTCATTACATAACAGTCAAAACCTATCAGTGTGCCATTATCTATATTAAAATACAGATGAATTCTATACTAAAGTGATAATGACATTTTCCCACTATGTTCTAATTTTGGAATTTTTGATTACTTCTTTGCTCTGGAAGTATATCCTATAATTCTCTCTCCTCTCGTTGCTGAACTATGCCCCATAGTATATAACATACTGCTAGTAACAATGTAAGCATTGTTTAAGGTAGCTATTTGATTTTAATATTAATATTTAAATTATTAAAACCAGTACATTGCATAGCATATAATAAGTGCCTGATAAATGTTATTTTGAAAAATAATCAAATGAATA
>NW_022322561.1:0-2352 GCF_002776525.5 Piliocolobus tephrosceles | reverse complement strand
TATTCATTTGATTATTTTTCAAAATAACATTTATCAGGCACTTATTATATGCTATGCAATGTACTGGTTTTAATAATTTAAATATTAATATTAAAATCAAATAGCTACCTTAAACAATGCTTACATTGTTACTAGCAGTATGTTATATACTATGGGGCATAGTTCAGCAACGAGAGGAGAGAGAATTATAGGATATACTTCCAGAGCAAAGAAGTAATCAAAAATTCCAAAATTAGAACATAGTGGGAAAATGTCATTATCACTTTAGTATAGAATTCATCTGTATTTTAATATAGATAATGGCACACTGATAGGTTTTGACTGTTATGTAATGAGATTAATATATAAACCCAAATATGAATATTAGCATTGAACTCTATAAAGCAGTTTTTTTTGAGAAGTATCAAAATATTATGTCACTTTTGACCTATTTATAGAAGCTGAAGCTCTTTGAAATCCTGCTAGTCTCAATAATGTCAAATTTATTTAGAAGGTAGACCATAAGTTTTGAACTAACACTGAATATAATCTAGTGAATAAGTAATTAATATAGTTGAGTAAAACCACATTTATTTGATATCAAGCTGTGACTACATTGTGGTTGGCTGCACCAGGCTTGCACATGTGCTAGGAGGCCTGTGTGATGACTCAGAGCATTGAGGGACATAGAAATTGGAGGCAGGGTAATCCAGCAAGATAATATAATGCCCTGGGATGCATCTGTTTGTAAGGCAAAGTTGGAGTAAGGTGTAATCACAAGGCAGTACGTTTAAAGATACATAATGTATTTGCTGGGCTAAAGAAATTTGGGTAGGACTTAGTTTTTGTTTGTTTGTTTGTTTTTGGGACAGGGTCTCGCTCTGTCGCCTAGGAGTCTGGAGTGCAAAGGTGTGATTTCGGCTTACTGCAACGTCTACCTCCGGGGTGCAAGTGATTCTCCTTCCTCAGCTTCCCTAGTAGTTGGGATTACAGGCGCTCACCACCACTCCTAGCAAATTTTTGTATTTTTAGTAGAGACGGGCATTTCACCATGTTGATCAGGCTGATCTTGAACTCCTGACCTCAGGTGATCCGCTTGCCTCACCCTCCCAAAGTGCTGAGATTACAGGCGTGAGCCACCTCGCCCAGCCCAGGACTTAGTGTTTTTTAATATGGGAAAGAGTCTTATATAATATACATTCTAGGAGCTAGAAGTTGCACTGGAGAACATACATTTTGGCTTTTAACATGTATTAGATGCTTCATAAAGTCTAAAATCTATAAAGACATTGATTTTTTTATCACTTGAAAATCGAGCATCAAAGCCAATTCAAAACAAAAACCATATTTGTGTGCTTTTGCATCCCGTAGAAATATCTTGACACAAGTATTTATCGCTCCTTGGTAACTTTGAGGAAGAATATTTATTCTAATGCAGAAATTGTAAAATATCTCATCCATTCAGTGAAAGTTCTTTTCCTCTCTAGTTACTACTGTAATTGTCATCTATTTGGCTCCTTCTAGGTAATAGTAACTCCAAAGGAAAACTTGGCAAGTAATACTTTTTGAGATTTTAATTTCCTTTTGGAACTTAATTCAAGAACTGAAGTTCTAAAATATAGTAATTATTAACATTTTTATTTTCTTTTATCACTGAAAAATATATAATGACTTCATTTTAAAATGACAAAGGGAAATTACAGTTCATACAGGGAAATTATAAATATTTCCATGGGCAAAATTTTCCTAGAATTAACTGTATTCAACTATATAACTGTGATTAAAATAAAGTTAGAATGGTGGCATATAATTCTTGGTGATTTGTGGAAAAGATCTCTGAAAGCAGGGAATTTCAAATGCTTTCGTTAGTTCCAGCTGCATTTTTGGTTGTTTCTCTCAGATTGTATTTAACTGGGACCTTTAGTTAAAGTAAATTTTCTAGCCATAAATACTTAAGGTTCATAAGTAAGAAACTTGTTTTTCTCTTTTGCTTATTTCATACTTCATTTTTAAAATTCTCAACTCCTTCACATTCTCTGTCTCCCTCAACACTCATCTGAAAATTTTGAATTCTCTTATCTTTTGGCCACCAAACCAGTCAACCCAGAACCATTTGTATCTTTAGCCCTTATTTGTTTCTGTTTGTGAGTAGATTTCCCTGTCTCTTTCAAAGACCAGCCTATACACTTGTGCTCTGAGTACCATTCTCTTTTATCTTTTGGACAATTTTGTTTCTATGTTACCTCCATTATCTCTGTTCCTTCATCAGTTTCTCTGTACCTAATAATCTTCCCCATCAGATGTCACCAAAATGGCAAATTAGGAGATACCACACCTATCTCCCTCCACCACACAAAAAATGTAGACAGCTAT
>NW_022322560.1:0-1080 GCF_002776525.5 Piliocolobus tephrosceles | reverse complement strand
AATTCATACTGGAGAGAAACCCTACAAATGTAAAGAATGTGGCAAAGCTTTTAACCAATCTTCAAACCTTACTGAACATAAGAAAATTCATACTACAGAGAAATCCTATAAATGTGAAGAATGTGGCAAAGCTTTTAACCAACACTCAAACCTAATTAACCATAGGAAAATTTATACTGGAGAGAAACCACACAAATGTGAAGAATGTGGAAAAGCTTTTAATCGATCCTCAACCCTTACTAGACATAAGAAAATTCATACTGGAGAGAAACCCTACAAATGTGAAGAATGTGGCAGAGCTTTTAGCCAGTCTTCAAACCTTACTGAACATAAGATAATTCATACTGGAGAGAAACCCTACAAATGTGAAGAATGTGGCAAAGCTTTTAACCGATTCTCAACCCTTACTAAACATAAGAGAATTCATACTGGAGAAAAACCCTATAAATGTGAAGAATGTGGAAAAGCCTTTAATCAGTCCTATCAACTTACTAGACATAAGATAATTCATACTAAAGAGAAACTCAACAAATGTGAAGAATTTGGCAAGTCCTTTAAACAGTCCTCACACCTTACTATCCATAAAATTATTCATACTGGAGAGAAACCCTACAAATGTGAAGAACATGGCAAAGTTTTTAACCAGTCCTCACACCTTACTACACAAAAGATAATTCATACTGGAGAGAACCTCTACAAATTTGAAGAACATGGAAAAGCTTTTAACCTATTCTCAAACATTACTAACCATAAGATAATTTATACTGGAGAGAAACCCCACAAATGTGAAGAATGTGGAAAAGCTTATAACCGATTCTCAAACCTAACTATACATAAGAGAATTCATACGGGAGAGAAACCTTACCAATGTGCAGAATGTGGCAAAGCCTTTAACTGCTCCTCAACCCTTAATAGACATAAGATAATTCATACTGGAGAGAAACCTTACAAATGTAAAGAATGTGGCAAAGCTTTTAACCTATCCTCAACCCTTACTGCACATAAGAAAATTCATACTGGGGAGAAACCCTATAAATGTGAAGAATGTGGCAAAGCTTTTAACCAATCCTCAAACCTTAC
>NW_022322559.1:0-1080 GCF_002776525.5 Piliocolobus tephrosceles | reverse complement strand
GTAAGGTTTGAGGATTGGTTAAAAGCTTTGCCACATTCTTCACATTTATAGGGTTTCTCCCCAGTATGAATTTTCTTATGTGCAGTAAGGGTTGAGGATAGGTTAAAAGCTTTGCCACATTCTTTACATTTGTAAGGTTTCTCTCCAGTATGAATTATCTTATGTCTATTAAGGGTTGAGGAGCAGTTAAAGGCTTTGCCACATTCTGCACATTGGTAAGGTTTCTCTCCCGTATGAATTCTCTTATGTATAGTTAGGTTTGAGAATCGGTTATAAGCTTTTCCACATTCTTCACATTTGTGGGGTTTCTCTCCAGTATAAATTATCTTATGGTTAGTAATGTTTGAGAATAGGTTAAAAGCTTTTCCATGTTCTTCAAATTTGTAGAGGTTCTCTCCAGTATGAATTATCTTTTGTGTAGTAAGGTGTGAGGACTGGTTAAAAACTTTGCCATGTTCTTCACATTTGTAGGGTTTCTCTCCAGTATGAATAATTTTATGGATAGTAAGGTGTGAGGACTGTTTAAAGGACTTGCCAAATTCTTCACATTTGTTGAGTTTCTCTTTAGTATGAATTATCTTATGTCTAGTAAGTTGATAGGACTGATTAAAGGCTTTTCCACATTCTTCACATTTATAGGGTTTTTCTCCAGTATGAATTCTCTTATGTTTAGTAAGGGTTGAGAATCGGTTAAAAGCTTTGCCACATTCTTCACATTTGTAGGGTTTCTCTCCAGTATGAATTATCTTATGTTCAGTAAGGTTTGAAGACTGGCTAAAAGCTCTGCCACATTCTTCACATTTGTAGGGTTTCTCTCCAGTATGAATTTTCTTATGTCTAGTAAGGGTTGAGGATCGATTAAAAGCTTTTCCACATTCTTCACATTTGTGTGGTTTCTCTCCAGTATAAATTTTCCTATGGTTAATTAGGTTTGAGTGTTGGTTAAAAGCTTTGCCACATTCTTCACATTTATAGGATTTCTCTGTAGTATGAATTTTCTTATGTTCAGTAAGGTTTGAAGATTGGTTAAAAGCTTTGCCACATTCTTTACATTTGTAGGGTTTCTCTCCAGTATGAATT
>NW_022322558.1:0-3729 GCF_002776525.5 Piliocolobus tephrosceles | reverse complement strand
GATTTACTTCACACCTTATAATCTAGAAAACTAGAAAATTATATGAAAACAGTTTTCATAAACGTTGTAAAATAGGACTGTGCAGAATTGTGATCTACGAGATAAAGGAAATAAGAAAGCTAAGTGTGAAAATATTACCAGTTTACTCCCTGGAAGCTGTTTCCAGACCGTGAAGCAGAGAATGGCAACCCCAACACGGCCTACCAGTCTGGTAGCATTTGGAAGCCAGCAATGAGAATTCAGGAAAACAGAAAAATGTTAAATTAGGGGGAAAGTACTGGAGAAAAGGAATCTGCAAAAGAAAAAAATAATATTTTAATAACAATGAATACCACATAAAGAGTTATAAAACCATTATTTCGTTAACCTGATTTCAACAAATGTCTTTATACTGATAATTTTTCTAGTGTTATTTACCAAAGTAATAAACCATTTGTTTCCACACAATCATTAGTTCCACTTTTTTTTTTTTTTTTTTTTTTTTTTTTGGAGACGGAGTCTCTCTCTGTCGCTCAGGCTGGAGTGCACTGGCACGAACTCAGTTCACTGTAACCTCTGCCTCCCAGGTTCAAGTGATTCTCCTGCCTTAGCCTCCCAAGTAACTGGGATTACAGGTGCCGGCCACCATACCTGGCTAATTTTTATATTTTAGTAGAGACGGGGTTTCACCATGTTGGCCAGGCTGGTCTTGAACTCCTGACCTCAGGTGATCCACCTGCCTCGGCCTCCCGAAGCGCTGGGATTACAGGCATGAGCCACCGCATCCAGCCTACTTACATTTTTAGTTTAGTCTGAGAAAATATATATTATACACATTTGGTTTTTTAAATTTTGTATAAAGTTATGGGGCATAATTGTAATTTTGTTACATGGATAGTTTGCTGCATGGAGTGAAGTCAGGGCTTTTTGAATATCCATCACTGGAATAATATGCATTGCACCCATTAGTAATTTTGCATCTTGCATCCCCAACCCTTCCAAGTCTACATCTTTTCACACGCTACGTCCAAGTGTACACATGATTTAGCTCCCACTTATGAGAATGTGGGGTGTTTGTCTTTCTGTGTCTCAGTTGTTTCATTTAAGGTAATGGCCTCCAGTTCCATCCATTGCTGCAATAAACATGATTTCATTTGAAAATACACATAAATGTATACATAGAATTTTTTAAATTACCTTTAAAATTTTTACTTCTTTCTGGTTATTTCCTCAAGGTCATCCATGTATCTCCTGCAGCTGAATCTCTCGGTACACCTCTGCAGCCCTCTGTACCCCAATCTAAATTTTTATTTTTATTTATTTATTTATTCAGATGGAGTCTCACTCTGTGTCGCTGAGGCTGGAGTGTAGTGTCACAATCTCGGCTCACTGCAACCTCTGCGTCCTGGGCTCAAGCAATTCTCGTGCCTCAGCCTCCCGAGTATCTGTGACTACAGGCGTGCGCTACCATGCCCGACTAATTTTTGTATTTTTAGTAGAGATGGAGTTTCACCCATGTTGGCCAGACTGGTCTCAAGCTCCTGACCTCAAGTGATCCAACCAACTCAGCCTCCCAAAGTGCTAGGATTACAGTCATGAGCCACCGGCCCAACCTCATTCTAAATTTTTAAAATTATTCTTGAATAAGTAAAAGTAACTTGAATCATCTTGTGCTTTTTTAACAGTTCTTGAATAAAATGTACTGGTTTACATTTCATTGACAAATGTATCTGTCCAATTCTGCTTTACAATGCCATCCCTTGGGAACCACAGCTTATTCTCTAAAGACAGTTGAAGATATACATTTAGTTATAATTACTTAACATGAAAAATGTATCCATTCCAAGCCTAACTGGAGAGATACAGATAATATACACTTCTATAATTGAGCTATAAAGTACATTTATCCTTAGGATAAATTTTAGACACTAGAATCTGTAGAGAACCAAGATCACATGTACAACTAATAAATATATATATTTTTGTAAAGTATGTAAAAATAGCATTGAAAAGAATTTAAATCAGGCAATTTGTGAGTGGAAAGACAGACAGCAAAAGTCTTTATTAACAAAATAATCAGTTATGGGAGTTTTATTACATGCTGGCCACATTCTCAGTATGTTAAATGTACTGGTTTATTTAAAACAAGAATCTCATGAGATGTTAATATTGCTCCCATTTTAAAGATGAGGCTCAGAGAGATTAGAACTTGCCCAAGCTCATACAATGAGTGACCCTTGCAGCCCAGGAATGAACCCAGTCAGTGACGTTCCGACATCATGATGAAAATGTGACTCTTAGGGAAAAAAAAAAAGCAGACAATTGTTTTCACCAATGGTGATCCTTAAACTTGTTACGAGCAGTTTTAGAATCTCTGGTACGGTGAGAATAATCAGGCTTATCTCCATAATGTATTTGAAAGGTGAATTGTTTTTTGGAGTGGTTATAAATGAAGCTGAGAGATTGACAGTAAGCATAGGATTGGCAGAAAGCAAAATGACTATCTTACATACTGATGCATTGATGCATTGAAACATAATCTGCACGAAGAAAAATATTTCATTTTGAATAGACAAGCCTATCTGCGTCAATTGAAACTTGGCCAGGTTGCTGTTCTCCTTTGTTTTGCATTATTTTCAATTGAATGGAAAAATGTTGTTACTAAATTGGTTAAAATTATTACAGGAAGAATGTTTGGAAGTATAAAGTAATTTATACAGAATTTCTACGTTACATTATCTGATTGAGACAGTTAAGCAAAACAATGTCAAATTTCTTCTTCTTTTTTTTGTTTTTTTTTTTTGTTTTTTTTGTTTTTTTGTTTTCTGAGACAGAGTCTTGCTCTGTGGCCCAGAACTGGAGTGCAATGGCACGATCTTGGCTCACTGCAACCTCCGCCTCCCGGGTTCAAACAATTCTCCTGCCTCAGCCTCCAGAGTAGCTAGGATTATAGGCACATGCCACCACGCCTGGCTAATTTTCATATTTTTAGTAGAGACAGGGTTTCACCATGTTGGTCAGACTGGTCTCGAACTCCTGACCTCGTGACCCACCCTCCTCAGCCTCCCAAAGTGCTGGGATTACAGGCGTGAGCCACCTCACCCAGACAACAATGTTAACTTTCTTATTTTTTTTTTTGAGACAAGGTTTCACTCTTGTTACCCAGGCTGGAGCCACCATGCCCCGCCACAATGTTAAATTTCAGTAGCTTCAAGTGTACTCATTAATTATCCTCTCTGAAAAATGTTTATGCTGAAATAATTAAAATTCAAAAATAAATTGATTCAATATATATTTTAATTTTATTTCACAAGTTTTGTTTTGTTTTCTTTTTGAGATGGAGTCTTGCTCTGTCTCCCAGGCTGGAGTGCAATGACCTGATCTCGACTCACTTCAACCTCCGCCTCCTGGATTCAAGGGATTCTCCTACCTCAGCCTCCTGAGTAGCTGGGATTACAGGCATGCGCCACCACATCCGGCTAATTTTTGTATTTTTAGTAGAGACAGGATTTCACCATGTTGGCCAGGCTAGTCTCAAACTCCTGACCTCAGGTGATCCACCTGCCTCGGACTCCCAGAGTGCTGGAATTACAGGCGTGAGTCACCGTGCCCGGCCATTTAACAAGTATTTTTATGTTAATAGTGGCAGGATTTAAAGTATATGTATTAAATGTATACCTACTGCCTATTATTATTTCATATGTATGCATCTTAAATAAATAGAAATATAGCAAGAAAAACATGTAGGAA